>NC_089811.1:6989446-7259446 GCF_029633855.1 Hoplias malabaricus
CTACAACATGCCCTACACCATACGCTAGAATGTATTCTACACCGTACCCTACACCGTACTTTACACTGTACCCAACACCGTACCCTACAATGTATCCTACACCGTACCTTACACTGTACCCTACACCATGCCTTACACTGTACTACAGCTACAGCTTATGCTCTGCATCGAGTTGAATTTGCCTTTAAGGTTAAATTTAAGGATATGGTTAGTTTTAGAGTATGTGCCAAAATTCCCACCCACACCAAATATGAGCAGTATTTATTTCACACTGTACAAATCCTTGTTATAGTCTTTTAGTTAGATATGTACAAATTAACCTTGAGAGAATAGTGTTTCACAACTCCAGTCCTCACCCCAAACACTCCTGAGCCGCAACCGAGACGAAAGTGGCAGGTCTGACATCAAGACAGTTACAGTGGTTACATCACTTAACCACCGGTCATTACAAAATCCAGGAACTGAGACTGGCCTCGGTCCAGGGATAAAGAACTCTTCAGCAGATACACTGTACAGCAGTCATTTCAGGACTGACCTTTCCTTCCTTTTTCCTCTCACAGTTTGGGAATCATTCCACCTTTTTTTTTAAGGAGGCACTACACAAGTGAAACTCTACTTCAGTTAATCCAACAGTTCCGCTGACCTAAGATCATTGGATAGGACACAAAAAAAGTGCTGTGATGCCCAAATGAGAAAACACATATAACCCAAAATTCCCAAATATGCCATTCGGGCTTTTTCTTCATTCCACAAATTTATTTTTATCTTTAATTTAAAGTGTGTCTTCACTCTTCCACGTAATCACTATCCCGTGACCCTCATATCCTCAGCTTAATGAAGTGCCAGAGTCAGCACTGTGTTGTTTTGCTTCTGAAAAAAATGGCAGCATGCATTAGATCTTCCTCTTACTCAGGACATATTTATTTAGACCAGCCTCAGCACTTCTGGGTTACGTGGGGTATGTTTAATATGGTCTGACTCACCGAGAGGGTCTCACAGGCATAAAGTTTAGTTTCAGAGTAATTTCCTCGCTGTAGACTTGGGTCTGAGGGGGCGATTAAGACTTGTAGCGGTTCTCTCTGTGTGGATCTTAGCGGAAAATGATGGCTTACTCAACCACAAGGTGTTAACCGAAGTCAAACAGAGAGAAAAGGGACAGATTTCATGGCACACTTTGCGCAACGATACCTGTCATAATGTGTCCTGATCTGACTGAGCTCCAGGGCTTTGTCTTGGCTGACGTTCTCGTGCCATAAACCATGACCACCAGCAGGCTCCTCTGGATTTAACATGACTTCAAGTTCACCTTAGCCTTGATTTACTCCTGAAGTGATGACATAAACGTACACATATCAAAACCATGTCAGCAAAGCGTCTAAGTTTCAGGAGCCAAAGCCGGGGAGATAATGGCTCAGTCTGTGTTTGATCTGATTAGATCTTGCCATCTGTTTTGTGTTCATACGAGAACCGAACTGAAGTGTTAACACACCTTTCACAGCCTGATGCCGAAGTGAATCTACACATTTATTCATTAAGAAATCTCTTTAAGAGAGCGGGATATTAGCTCACTAAATCTGATTGTGTGCAGTTATTGGATTATTAAGGGCATGGGCTTGACCTGGCTCTAAAGGCACATTAATGCTGAGTATTAACCCTGTATATGGACACACACACAGCCTTCTGTCCGTCTCATTTTGTGTATGTTTGTGCACATTCTCCGAAAGCTTACGGATACAGAAGACAGCAGTGGCGCTGGAAACTGTGGGGGCAGTGTTGTGGATAGTTGAAGTGAAACACAAACTTAAGTGAAAGGAATTCTGTGTCCACATGTTGTGAAATATTTAATGACCTCCAGCGTTTTACACCATGGCTTATAATAACAGTAACAGCACCTCCTCCACCGTGGCCATGCTTTTTGTTGTTAAACTTTTCACAGTTACACTTTTTGAAATTGATGTATACGTTTTCAAATGGTGGGCGTCACGGTGGCGCAGTCACACAGCTCCAGGGACCTGGAGGTTGTGGGTTCGATTCCCGCTCCGGGTGACTGTCTGTGAGGAGTGTGGTGTGTTCTCCCTGTGTCTGTGTGGGTTTCCTCCGGGTGACTGTCTGTGAGGAGTGTGGTGTGTTCTCCCTGTGTCTGCGTGGGTTTCCTCTGGTTGACTGTCTGTGAGGAGTGTGGTGTGTACTCCCTGTGTCTGCGTGGGTTTCCTCCAGGTGACTGTCTGTGAGGAGTGTGGTATGTTCTCCCTGTGTCTGCGTGGGTTTCCTCTGGTTGACTGTCTGTGAGGAGTGTGGTGTATTCTCCCTGTGTCTGCGTGGGTTTCCTCCGGGTGACTGTCTGTGAGGAGTGTGGTGTGTTCTCCCTGTGTCTGCGTGGGTTTCCTCTGGTTGACTGTCTGTGAGGAGTTTGGTGTGTTCTCCCTGTGTCTGCGTGGGTTTCCTCCAGGTGACTGTCTGTGAGGAGTGTGGTGTGTTCTCCCTGTGTCTGCGTTGGTAGGTGGAATGGCGAGTGTCAAAAGTGTGTGAGTGAATGTGTGTGTCTGTGTTGCCCTGTGAAGGACTGGCGCCCCCTCCAGTGTGTATTCCTGCCTTGCGTCCAATGATTCCAGGTAGACTCTGGACCAACCGCGACCCTGAACTGGATAATCGCTTACAAATAATGAATGAATAAATAAATTTACAAATGGAGTATAAATGAGCCTTATTTCTAAACTTATCCCTAACCTTAACCCTGCTCCTCCCCCTAACACTAAGCCAAATCTTAAATTTAGAAGCAAGAGGGTGTTCTCTTGTGTAGGATTCTCCCACAATATTTAGTATATGTACTAACCTTTAGAGATATTTTTTTAGCTCCTACAGTGCGCATCTGAGTGCAGCTGGTTTTAAATAAACACTGCAGGTGTTAATTCAGCAGTTTGTATTTGTTTTTTTGTTTTTTTACTGTGAGAAACCAAATCATCGTTTACCAGAAGAGGACTGTGTTTGTGACGATGACATCACTGTAATTAAGTAAAGTAGTGGTGGTAATGATTTGGGAGATGAGTGTGCTGGGATTGAATTAGGGAGTTGTCCAGTGGTATGTGAACCTCGCTTTGTGATGAATGCACTGACGACAGTACGGTTATTATTCACGCCATTCCGCTGCAGAGCAAACTAAAGCGGGCGAGGCCTCAGAGTGAAAGATCATCGGCGAGGGAGTTAATGATAAAGCTCTCCATGACCTTGTCCTTCTCAGTGTACACAGTGTAAGTGGAGCTCGTAAAAAACCCTCAGACGCACTCGGCCGTGAGCTCTGTTTAAATATCAAAGCATTTATCAAACCGCCCCGTCATCTGACACACAAGAGAGAGTGTTTCACCAACATCAGGGCGTGAGTTAAACAAACAAACCCATCAAGAGACTTTTGCAAGCATGCCACACATATTTCAAACACCCCAATCACGAAAAGCAAACATCACGAGGGCGGCGCAGTCAAAACATTCAGCTTAACGAGACATTTCAGACAAAATACTCAGCTTAGCAGCAGAGAATGAAAATCCTGGGATCTATTTAATACATGCTCCACTGATTAGCAGCTGCGACTGCAGAACATCAGCCAGTGTTTCAAAGCAAGGGAAGTGTAGGTATTTTTTGCTCCTGGGCTCCCCCTACAGCTGCAGAGTGTAATTCACTTTTACAGCACTGTCTTGAACTCAAGGGGGAGGGAGGAGGGTGGACGGGGTGGTTTCTTACCTTCTTCCAAATGTTACTTAGTGCAGTTTCTGCAGTGCTGATCCTCTGCAGAGAGTTTTTTCTCCTTATTATCTACTCAACCTCAACTTCAAACCTAACCTTAAACCTAAACTTAACACTAACATTAACCCCCACCTTAAACCTACACTGTAAATAAATTATTGTAAATTTTACAGTAAAATAGTGGCAGCAGAGTTCCCAGCCATTTACTGTATTTTTACAGGAACACTACTGTATTTCAAATTTACAGCATATTACTGTAATTGAATAATACAATAATTTACTGTAAATACTGTGATTTACAGTAAAATACTGTAGCAGACTCGCTGTAAATTTACAGCAATTTTTTACAGTGTAGCCCTAATGACTAATTTGTGCAGGCCTAGGTTTTGTTTAAACTAGCCCCAGTTAACAAACTGCAAAAAGGCACTGATGACTGCTTTTGCTCAAATGACAGTCAATTAGCAATGTGTGCAATTAGTGAATTCTAGATTAAACTGTCACCAATTAACGACATGTTTGCTTCAGAATAGATATTGTTTGTTTATTCTGTAACAGCACTTTACAGCTTCTGTATTTTAGATTCAAATTCACTGTCTTTTCTTTTGGTGTTTTTATCATTTGTGTTTTTTATTGCACGGTTTTATTTATTTAAACTCTTGTTTTATTTGTTTTTAATTATCTTTTAACACCAGAAGTGTTCAGCATCAGTAGAAGCCTGGTTTAATCTCAGGATGTTAATGAGCTATAAAACGGAAACAGGACTCCAGATAATGCTTATTTTAGCATGCTTTTAATTCAGATGAATCTCTCTTATGTCTACACACTCATACACCACATTTAAACACATGTGCACACACACACACACACACACACACACACACACACACACACACACAGATATTCTAAATAAACAAATACATACACACGCAGGCCCACATGGCCCATAACCCTGACAGCACGTCAAAGGAAGTTCTGCTAGAGACTTCCCTGAATCACTGCCATGCCATTACACACCCAACATCGTAAAAAGAGATGTCAACCTGTGTGTGTGTGTGTGTGTGTGTGTGTGTGTGTTTGTGTGTGTGTGTGTGTGTGTGTGTGTGTGAGAGAGAGAGAGAGAGAGAGTAAGAGAGAGAGAGAGAGAGAGAGAGAGAGAGAGAGAGAGAGAGTGCGCAAGCAGCATGCTGTGCCTTAATGTCCGAATCAATTTCCTGGAACTCTCTTTATTCTTTTTCAAAGAGACCTTCTGTGCACAGAGAACATTTAGTCCCACTTTAAAACGAATGCCGAATAACTGCGTAGTTACACATTATCACTATGTGCAATAACAATACGACCACTGATGATGTCTTCACTGGTGGATTACAATAGTGCAGCTTACGTAAATACACTTTGAATGTTGGATTGTACTTCTATATACTTTGGTAATGACATGACTAATAAATGTTTATTATCAAATATCAAGTTAAATTAATTACTGTATTTACATGGTCTGCTACTACACTTTTAAACACACGCTATAAAAAAGTTCTTGTAAATTTTACAGTAAAATACTGGCAGCAGAGTTCCCAGCCATTTACTGTTTTTTCTACAGGAACACTACTGTATTTCAAATTTACAGCATATTACTGTAATTGAATAATACAATAATTTACTGTAAATACTGTGATTTACAGTAAAATACTGTAGCAGACTCACTGTAAATTTACAGCAATTTTTACAGTGTACACTTTAAAGTGTGAGATTCTATAGCGAGGCTATAGAAGAACCACTGTTGGTTCCACACAGAACCATTGTTTGAATAACTTTTAGATCTTGTAATTTTTTATGGAACCCAAAATGGTTCTTCCTTGGCATCCCCCCTTTGTGGCACCTTTACTTTCAAGAGTGTAACTGACATGCAACAGTGAATGCATTACCAGTAGTGATTTGTTGTTGCACAACACAGTAATTAGAGATACTATAACATGAGACAGGAGATTTAGAGTGCAGAGTATGCAGCGTGTATTAGCCTAAGGTAGTACTAAGCTCCTTTTGCAGGGACCAGCCCAGTGGCAGGTGAAGTTTAGAAGTCTTTACATCTGTCGTCAGGCTCATTTCAGTTTATATTGTGTATTCACTACTGTACACTGACTGTAAATCAATCCCTCAGTGCTCATTTTACGCTATTGGTTATTGCACACAGGCACAAAATGTCACATTCTTCCAAACAGCAGTGTTTATGTATGGTTTTCATATTTCAGACTGCTGATCTGTCATTTCTGTGGCTGCTGCCACTGTGCAGTTGCAGCTGTTCTTCAGAGGGAAGGAAGTGTGTTTTGTAGAGCACTAACGATTGCATGAATTCATATGACTTACTCTCTGTATGTATTTCTCATAGTGTGTGGGTTTAGAAGGTCAAACCCCACCTCCTCCCTCTTGGTGACCTTTATTGTGTCAGAGCAGGCAAACAGAGGCTGGGGGTTACTCTGGTGCGTTCACATGCTTTAGATTAGGTTGATGTAAAAGGTCAAAGCCTCCATATCCGTCTAAAAAAACACACAGCGCTCCACTGGCAGAGTCATGTTTACAAGAAGTAAAGCCTTTTGTAAAGTGTCTGTTCGAACCTCATTCGCTATTGAAGTAAATAGGCAATTTAATGTTTATAGAAACATATGGGCTTTTCTATTTGTTTTTTTAATGTTTAGGTGATAGCTTAATAGCTAAAGACAGTCATAGATATGTTTTAGGACGTTTGACACAATCTCCAGGTTCATGAAGCTTAATATACTGTAATTACATAGTAGTTGCTTGGTTATTGAGGAACTGAATCGCAAACAAACAGCTTCACGTCTTGGTGATTTGACTCTGATGGCGTCCCATTTGTTTTATGGCAACTCTTAAAGTTAAACGTTCTCTAAACTTTATTTTAGAACATCCCCTGAAGCTCTATGGACCATGGCTATTATTATTATCAGACACTGTCTGCAGGCCACTGTTGTCAAAGACAAAGCTGTCGTTTAGATGAGTGCTATCAGATGTGACAGACGAGGGTTGAAATGTTATTTAATGCATTATTTATGGGTTTTTAACCTTTCACAGATATAATTCTCATTTTCCGCATTATTAAATAACCTCTGATAGACTTAGTCATTGGTCGGATTAGTCATTGCTTTCTGAACAGTGATAAGTCTCACTGTGTTTATTATATAATCTTTTCTTTCGTTCTTTTCTCTCGTATTGTCTTCTTATCTGGGGTTGATAGCAGTTGGAAAAAGAAAACCACACCGAAATATTAAAACGGAGTAGGATTTAATTGGCCGTTTCATCAAAGGAACAATAAAAGGCAAAGGCTTTCCTTACACTCCATTACTTTTGCACTACAAACCTGCAGCTGTTCTCAAACTCTATTATTCTCCTCTGTCTTTGGGAACCTTTCAGATGAAGCCTTGAAGGATAAAGTTGCCAAGCATTGATATGTGTCTAAGAAGGGGCTAATGTGATCACAACCCCTCATACCCCTCTAACCAACACTTAGTACTGAATGTAGACCCCGTGTGCCCTTCATTTACTGCTTTTTGTGCTGAAATTATAAGTACAGGGACTCATGGATGGATTTGCAAGGTGACGCAATAAGTATCTTCACTGCCACACAGCTGACAGGGTCTCGAGGGTTTCCTGGTAGATTCGTGGCAATTCACGGGTTGCAGTGTCGTGATTTTTTGACATGGGTGCCATACTGGGGACTGACTGGTTTCGGATTGCAGCACACATTTAAACAGCCCACTCCCTGTGCTGGAGAAAGTCTCACAGCACCTAGAAGCACAGAAGCCCACTGCCTTTTTGGCACCACGTGGGGAAAGGATCCCACAGTGTTGCATAATGAGGAGAGAACGACCATTGTCCTCCGTTAGCCATATTAGCATTTACATCATCTAGTGGAAAACTTGCATGTTTGCATGTTATACTCCAAAGCATTTCTCGGCTTTTGTGAGTTATTTATATATACAAGCTTGCTTTTCACTTGTGTTTTGTTTTACTGTGTGCCCCCCCCCCCCCCCCGTTTACAAGGTAAATGATCTGATCTCATCCTTGCATTGTGAGAGTGGAACAGATTTTTGGAGGATAGTTTTTTTGCTGTGATTGATGTCTCTCATTTGGCTTTTAAAGTAGTTTTATATGATGTCAGCTGCAACCCATGACTAGGCTCCTGATCTGTCCATTGTGGTTTGTTACCGATTTTTTTTTTTACCCTTCCGGCCGACTCTTAGTATTGAGCATGGTGTCTGTAGTCTCTCAAATGGCTGCTCCAGAACTTATTTAATGGAGGTTATACAACAAGGGCCTGTGTTAAATATCCCTGACTGGGCTTTTAGACCTAGAGGCAGGTTTACGTGGGGTGACCCAGTAGTGCGGCTGTGTTATCTGGGCCCAGGTTACATATGTTACATAATCACTGGGTTTGTATCCTATCTGATTACATGCAAAGACATGAGATATGCAAATGCGCTGGGACATCTGCATCAAAAAAAAAACAGTGTGTGTTGTGTGGAGGCTGGGAGAGGTGGGCTGAGAGCAGCCGAGATGCTGTAACCTTTGGGACGGGGACATGGCTTTGCATGTTGTTTGCGTTCCTTCAGAGCAATGGCTCTGCATGGGAAGACCTCCATGTTTCTCTTCGTTCTTCTCCCCGATGGCGGTGTGTTTGCTTTCTTTTTTTTCCTCTCGTGTTATTGTCTCCTGGCATTTACCACACTTTTCGGCAGTGTTTTTGTTTGTCGTCTTCCTCTATTCGCTTGGTGCGGCGACTAAGGCGACCTACCAATACCATCAAATGCAGAGTGGAAAAAAGAGTGTGTGTGTGTGTGTGTGTGTGCCTAACCACAGGCTTTGAGAAAGTCCACCAATGGCTTTTGCTCTTGCGTAGGCTGTGTGGTGTGAAAGTGTGTGTGTGTGTGTGTGTGCACTCTTCAGGGAGAACCCTGGTGAATGTCACAGCTCTGTAGTGATGCTGCTGTGGCTTCCCTTCAGAGGCTCGAAAGAAAAACTCCATCACCAGCAGCAAGTGAAGCGATGCACCCTCTGCTCCACTTCCTGTTCTGTAAGTCATGCACCAGAAAGGGACTCCCTTCCTCTGTAGTGGATGTTGGTCATACACCCCGATACATATATATATAATTTTATAATTTGTTTTATAGCCTTGACCTTATTCAAACTCCTCCAACCTCTGATATTTGACTTAATGATATTAATTAAGATTTATAATTGGTTTAAGCAATTAGAACATTAATAATTAGTTTGAGAATGAATAATAATCATGCTAAATGAGTTCTTCAGGATTTTCAGAAATTCTAATGAATAAATTGCAAACACTGTGACTTCAAATAATGAGAGTTTTATTAATAAAAAGAAGATATTTAGTTAACATAGCACAACCTTGTAATCTCACGGTGTCCGGCAGGGGGAACTGATTTTGACCTTAAGGTGAGCTAGACACTTCTAACTTGTGACTAAGGTTACTAACTAAGGTTTAATTAAATGGTAAATTATAAAGAGGGTTTGTTTAGACATCAGCTACTGAAAAGGTGTTAAATACGCTAGCTTACTCGTTCGCCGTTTCACCGAGCCGTCGCGTCCTGTTGTTTAATCTCCGTGTCCCGGGGTGTTCTCGTCGTTCCCACGTGGTGAGAAGCAGGCCCGCTTATGGAGGATCTCTTTACAGTCGATTTGAAGACCCTCGATTCCGAGCTGAGCTGCGTCGATCGAGATTTCCCTTCTTCGGTTTTTCACAGGCGTAGCTGGTTTTCCACCGTAGTGGAAAGGCTTTTTCAGAGTATTAGCTAGTCTCGTTGTTCAGTTTTCCAGGATTGATGTCTTCAGGAATCAGCTTATAACGTTAATATATCTGTTATCGATTACTCAAACGGTTGATACCTTACTTTGGCCACAAATAAGTTTCACCCGCCTTGATCATTCGTGAGATCACACTTCGATAGGTAATAAACATAAACAAGATTAAAGGAAAAGAAAGATATTCAAATTATTCGACTTATTAGTTAAACTTCATACTCTTAGCTAATTTCGAGACGTCTCTCGTAAGCTTTTCTGAAGTCTCTGAGAGGGTTCCTTTGTTTGTTGTCGGCGTCCTCTCTTTTCCAGTTCCTTTCGTGGTCCGTTACTTCTGCAGAGTCCTCGCGACTCTTCAAACTTCGAACTCCTTGTCTGTCTTGCTGTTTGGCCTTTTCAAGGCTGGCGCGGTCACGCCCTAATGGGAGGCGTCCTCTTTCTGATTGGACGCGAGTCCAGACTCACGTGACTCTCGTGAGGGGGAGAGAGAGAGAGAGAGTAGGAGGAGGGGGTTTGACTCTGTGATTCATACATAAGGAATATGAGTTTCTCGTATCAAAATTCTTATACCTGTTATCAACCTATAACAATGAGTACATTGGACTATTAATATCAGACATTTACATAAGGTCCCATCTTGAGTACATTGTTCACGTCCAATTCGTGATGATACGCTGAAAAATAAAACATTAATCCATTTTCTCTCATTCAGAGACAAAACTGATCTTTGTAATAGAAACAATCGGCATTATACATCATTTCATTAGAAGGTAGGCATTCATCTGAGGGTACAGAAAGTGACATTCATACGTTCGTTTATACACAAATAACTCAGAGATCGACTATTTTCGCTATTGTCTTGCGGCGACTCCGAGCGAGGTGTAGTTCCGCCAGTGTCCATTTGGTGTCGTTGTTAATCCGTGTTTCAGCTGTTGGTTCACGGGAGTTCACTCGAGGTCACTTTGGTTTGAACATCTGTTGATCTCCGTGAAAGATAAGGATTAGACATTTAGGTGCCATTGTCATAAAAACGGGCCGTAAAAGCTCTCTTCTTTGTTTGAGGTTCCTGTCTCTTTAAGTTAGTTATCTCGACAGTTCCTGTTAGTTAAAAGAGAGAAGGGGGGTGTTGGGGCCATGTGTTACTTAAAAGGGTTCTTTTGATGTCTTTAGATTGGTTGTGTGTGTGTGGGGGCTGCTATGTTGCAGACGAAAAGTCTTCTGCAGACTGGAAAAGTTTTAATTCAAAACTTTTCATTTCTTGATTGTCCGATATTCATATTTGGCTCATACTCCACTACATTCCCCCCTTTCTTTTCAGTTTTATGGTTCGTCAGGGATCATGGAGCTGAAAAGAACTTTTGCTGTGGAGGAAGGTGAGGTCAGCAAGCATATTCAAACACATTTCCAGAGCTGATGTATTCCTATTAGTGTATGGGTGTATATGGAATGTGTATGTTTGCATGCTGAAGGGATCCTAATTATTTAGGGGCAGGTCTTGTTCAAACGCAACCTCGAGAGCTGATTCTTCGACATGGCCTTCGGCTTCATATCTAAAACTTGGGGGTTCACCTCTCTGGGCTCTCTTATGTCTAACGAATTTGACCATTTTATTAGACCAAGTTTCTAACCTGCTCTGGAGGGCTCGAGTGCGTTTGAAATAGAACCAAGCTATACCAAAGGTCAAAAGATATCCTAATCCTACCAGGGTAACTAGTAAGGTGTCCGGGGTGGACCATGCATAGGTGACAGGCTGAACTGGCCATAGGGGTTGAGACGATAGTTCTCTAAGAGTGTTATCTATGGGGGTTAGGTCAATGACTTGGGTTCCCTCATATTCTAGGCGAGTTAGTGTTTTAGTATCTAGCTCGATGGTGTGTTTGGAGAAGAATTCTGAGATTTCTACGTCGCTTTCATATTGGTCAGGGTTTAGGTGATACAGGGCCAGGTCTCCTACATGTAAGATTGCGTTTACGGGGACGTCTACCCAGAAGGTTTGGCTAGGAAGGAGTACCCTTTCTGAGGTGTCATGTTGATCATAGGTTAGTAGGGCCTCTCTAAAGGGGGTGTTAACCAACCAACGATTTCCAACAATTTCAGCTTGAGTACTGGTTACCAAACGTCGGGGCGTGACGACTACCGGGCATTGAGTATTACTCATCATAGGCTTAAGGCCACAGATCCCATTTGCGCTGTCACGAATGAAAGGTTTGCTAGGGCACAAGTAGTGAATGTCTTTAGTGAGTGTGCACATAAGCAAATTGGGTACCAGATATAGGTCAGGGTTATCGTCTTGGTATGCTACAAGAGATGTTGTTTTCACACGAACGTAGGCAGAATCTTGCCAGAAACCAACGTTGACAACATCTTTCAAACGGTATATGTTCTCAGGCGCCATTATGGGAAGGTTAATAATGAATGCTAATTCTCGGTCTTGAGGATTAACATAAATTGGGATGGCGCTACCTAAGGTATAGGCTAGGTGGGCCTGGAGATCAGTAACTACTTCTCGAGTTGCTGTGGATAAAATCTCCTGTACTAAGGATAGGGGCACCAAGTAGGGAGGGATTCTCCCCATGGCTAGGCTATCTACAGAGGAGCTGATTTCTTGTAGCATATCAGACAATAACATATTCACAAGCTGGATGTGGGCAAGGTCAAGTTGTACTACTGAAAGCATGGAGTTAACCGTCTGGAGCGTTTTGTTCAAAGCGACACTGTGAGCGTTGAGCACTACGACGGTGCCACGTAGGGTTTGCCCAATGGTTTGCAGGTGCTGCTGTTGTTTGTCTAATTGGGTTTTAATGTTCGGAATTTCCGCTTGCAATTCCCCTACTTGACGTTTAACAGTGGCTACATTGACGGCATTGACGGCGGACGTTCCGAGACTCAGTAGTGATCCCACAGTTGCAGCTGCCATTAACAATCCGCCTATGAAGCGTTTAGGTCGTTTATTAAAACCATTTAGTTCTGATTGCGTTACGGTAAACTTTTGTAACTGGCGGAGCATGTGAGTTACGTCGGCTTCAGCATGGCTGATAGCTTCCTCAGTCCATCTAACTCCATTCCGGCCAGTCTGCAGCGTGGTTATCGGTAGGTTTTTGCTACACGCTTCGGCGGGATTCAACCGTATAAATACTCTCTGGGTATGGAGGCGGCAATTAGTGATTAGCAGTCCCGGCTGGTCTTTCAGTATTATTCCTGAGTCAGGACCTGGTTCAATCACTTCAGGGAGCACGGCGGTTCCTAGGGAGCCGACGATCAGGAGAATGAGCAGCGGGGCCATCCTACCGGAAGAGATGCTCATGGTTAGATTTAGGGTATTTATGGCGAGTCGTTTAGACAAATTATAAAATTTTTCACGGTACCCCCCTTTTGATAAAATTTTCCTAGGGTAAGCACTCTATAATAATTGACGATGAGGGACTAGGGTCTTGCACCCTGAGTGTCCTCAGTCTGGTTAGAAGCTCGTTGCCTGTTAAAGAGTGAGAGAAAAAGGGAAAAGGGATAGGAGAACTAAGGTGTGAGTAGAAGGTTATAGTTGTTTGTTAACTAACACCCTCCCTGCCTTTGGTTCTGCCGTTTATGATCTAACACAAGCGTTAGTATCCCCTACAAGTCCCATGGGGGTTGTGTGTGGTCGGATTTGGTTGCGGTGGACCCATTTGAATTCAGTACTGCCCCGAGCTTTGTTTATTTTGATCCTGTAAACAACGGGGGACAGTTTGTCTGTTATCTTGTAGGGACCGGACCATCGGGGTAGGAATTTGCGGGCCAAATTCCCCCCTGTTTTTCGCGACCTTCCAACAGGTTGGACAAAGATGTAGTACCATACCTTGTCCCCTATTTGGAGTTCATCGTGGGATGCTTTGTGATCGTAGTACGCTTTGCGACCTTCTGCACTTCTTTCCAGTTTCTGCTGGGCAAAGGCGAAAGTAGCTTTGAGGTGTTTCTGCAGGTCCTCCATATACTGATGAGTGGTGTAGGCTACGGCTATGCTACCTTCACCTGGCTGATATAACAGATGTAGAGGCAGAGTCATTTGTCTCCCTGTCATCAACTCAAAGGGTGAGACCCCGACCGCGTCGTGTGGGGTCGCCCGTATGGCCATCAGTACGAGGGGAAGTTTGACATCCCAGTCTCGTTGGTTTGCTGCTACGTACTTTTTCAGTATGCTAACAACAGTTCGGTTGGCTCGCTCTACCTGACCTGAGCTTTGAGGATGGTAGCTAATGTGAAGGCTGGTTTTTACTCCTAAGAGTTGCCAGAGCTGCTGCATGACCTCAGCTGTGAAATGTGTCCCTCTGTCAGAGTCGACACGGCTGGGTAGGCCAAACCGTGAGAAGACATGGTTCATCAGTAAGTATGCAGTGGTTAACGCTGTGTCATTCGGTGCGGGGAGGCATTCTACCCATTTAGTGAATGCACACGTGACTGTGAGGAAGTACTTGTTACCTCTTACTGTTCGAGTGAGTGGTCCAACCCAGTCTATCTGGAGGTTTGACCAAGGGAAGGATACTCCTTTCTTTTGCAAGGGGGCTCTATGAAGAAGATTCGAGGGTTGAAATTGGCAACATACCAGACAGCCTTTAATGTAGTCAGCCACATCTTTTACCATGTGGGGCCAATATGCCACCTGCTTGAGCGCATGGTGTGTTGCTTTGACCCCTTTGTGTCCCGCAGATGGGGAGTCATGGGCGTGCATCAGCATCACCCCCCTGTGGCACTGAGGAACCACGAACGTAGGTGAAGTGTGCGAGTCAGTGGCATGAACTAGCAAGCCTTTGACGACTTGGAGGGACGCTTTGGCGCCGTATAGGTCTTTAAGGCCTGGTATGGTGTCAAGGTCTTGTGCTGCGATGGGATTAGTAGATGGGTCAGAGACATGGCTAAGCATTTTAGAAATGGATGGGTCTCGAGCTTGGAGAGTAACTAAGTCAGCGTCCGAAAAAGCAGGGTTAATAGAGACAATGGTAGTTTTGGCATTGTCGGGCGACGCCTTTGTTACAGTTCGAGACCGTGTGACAGCTAGGACTTCGATGTCGGGTGGGTTTGGAAAAAGGGAGGGATCGAATGTCCACGATGTGCCTTCGCGGGCCCCTTGCTTGGCTAAGCTATCTGCTTGATCATTGAATTCTTTGTCATCTCCCGGGACTCGGGAGTGACCCTTCACTTTCTTCCAGTAGATCTGCAGGTCATGTGTGTCTACCAAGTGTTCGCATGCCGCGAAAAGCTCTTTGTGTTTAACTGGCTTTTTGTTTGACGTGGTGTAGTTGTTGGTTTTCCACAGTCTCAAGTGGCATGTGAAGCTTAGGCGCGCGTAGTTGGAGTCTGTGCAGATCACCAACGTTTTTATGCTTTTCTGGACTGCAGACTGGATTGTGATAAGAATTCCTGCTATTTCAGCATATTGGGAGGACTGAGCACCCAATTTGAAACTTAGGGGTTCGTGAGGCCATCCGTTTATTCCGATAATACCCACCCCTGCCATCAGGGTGTGTTCTCGGCGGAACGAACAACCATCTACATACGCAGTGACAAGGTCTTTGCATGTGTTAGGATCGAAATAGTGGTGGTTAGCCACGGTGGGTAAGAGGGTTTCTGGAGTTTGTGGCACTTGGGAAGGAATGTTTCCTTCGCATCGCCTGCAGGAAGCAAGGCCTGTGCCTAGGGGGCTCTTGTAGTTTTGCGCGTAACGCACCTCTAAGTCAAAGCTTTGGAGAGCCATTAGCCATGACGCTACTCGAGCGTTAGTTACTACACCCTCTCGAATTCGTTGGCTGTTTAGGAAAGTGACTGGTTGATGATGAGTTTCAACAATCACCTTCTGACCACCTAGGTAGTTGGAGAAATGTTTGACTGCCCACACTGTTGCTAGTAGTGCTTTTTCGCAGTCACTGTATTTGTTTTCGGCAGCCAGCATAGTTTTACTAGCATAGGCTATGACACGTTTGTCTCTATCGTGTAATTGATACAGACCGGAGCTGAGACAGTGGTTCGAGAACCCTACTTCTAGGTAGAATTCTTTGCTACTGTCAGGATAGGCAAGGCATGGGGCCGTGCACAGTTTCGATTTTAGTGCCTGCATGGCGTGTTCCTGGGCTTCGCCCCAGGTGAAAAGAGTGTCCTTTTTCAGGAGGTCATAAAGTGGACGAGCTAGGTCCGCATAGTTCTCTATGAATTGTCGTGAGTAGTTGCATACTCCTAAGAAACTGCGGAGTTCCTTAAGGTTGGTGGGTGCTGCGAGGTTTGTTACCCCTTGCACTCGACTCACTTGTGGTTCAACACCATCAGTGCTTACGAGCAGACCGACGTAATTCACTTTTGTTCTGCACCACTGACATTTGGAGAGTGATATTTTCGCACCTGCTGTTGTAAGCTGGTCAAGAACATGATCAATCTCGTCAATGTGTGCCTGTAGGGAGTGGTTACGCATGAGTATGTCGTCCACATATATGAGGGTGCCTCGCTCGCGGGCATCAGGGCATGCTTTGTTTAAGAAAATATTAAACTCCGCGGGTGAGTTGGCATATCCAAAAGGGCACCTAGTGAATGTGTACTGTCGGTTTGCGAAAGTGAAAGCGAGCTTGTGTTGGTCTTCTGCTTGCACCGGGATGGTCCAGAAGCCAGAGGCTACATCGATGGTGGAAAAGTATTTAGCGTTTCGGACCGAGGGAAGCTCTTGCTCCAATTGTGTCATCGGCCATCGAGACAAGGGAACCTGTTGATTTAGTTTCCGATAGTCGATGGTTAAGCGCCATTTACCATTTGGTTTTATGACGGGCCATAATGGTGCCGAGTACGTGCTGTTACAGGGTCGAATTATGCCCTTTTCCAGCAAGTCATCAATGATTTCTTGTACCGGTTCATAGGATGCCAACGGAATTTTGTATTGGCGGACAAACGTGGGTGGTGCTCCCGGACGAGTGGGAATACGTACTGAATGAATGTCAGTGAGACCACAGTCCGTTGAATCTTTGGAAAAAGATTTTTGATATTTAAGGAGCACTTCACAGAGTTTCTCACGTTCTTCTTTGCTTTGGAGGGCGTCGGCCTCCTTTAGAACTTGTTCGACTTGGATACGAAATTCGGAGTCAGATAGTTCTTTCGAAGTACGCGGATTTGAAGTGTTTTCTCCCGCTTCGGGAAGAAGAGATGGTTCCCGGGAGGATTCCGGGGATGAATCTATGGAAAGGACCGTGATCGTCATTTGACTGTCGTCAGCGAGATCTATCCTGCAAATGGCGTCGTTACTCATGTCCAGAGCTGAGAAGAGGGCAACAGCTCGTGTCGGATGAGTGTAGAACACCTTTGATTCTGCCTGGTCAAGAAGCAGGGATTCAGGCATTGGCCCTATGATCGGAATTCGCAACTCGAAGTCATGGAATTTCGTACTGACTAACCAACCCAGAGGGGATGAGTGAGGGATCGTCAAGGGTTGAGTGGTTTCGTTCCGTACGAATAGATAGGTGGATCTTGCTCGCGTCTCCACCAAAGGTGTGGCTTCGAGGGTGAGGCCTAGTTCGAAGAACTGAGGTGACGGTTGGAAAAGTGCATGCGCGTGGCTTAAGTGTTGGCCAGGTCGCATGACTAAGCGGATGGGTACATTTGCTGCGTTCGCAGGTACCACAAGTGAACCTTGGTTAGCGACCTGACATACCTCGGGAATAGTTTGTCCTGAGCCTAGGTTGCTGAGATCGGAGGACCAGGTTTCCGTTGAAACATCAGTCAAAGACCACAGTACACTATTGAGGGTGTCTACGTGGACGTCGAGGCGCACCAAGAAGTCACTACCAATGTAAACGTCGTGCGGCAAGTTAGGGACGACTAAGAAATAATGGGTGATTACCCTTTTGTTCCACTGGACGGTTAAAGCGCAAATTCCATCAGTGGGTGACATTGCTTTTGATGCCAGGTTAAGAGGAAAGCGACAAGGACTGCTCACCAAAGGAATATTTGGTTGAGTGAGGCGCAGAGTGTTAAAGAGGGTTTGGCTTATGGCGGACTGGTCGGCCCATAGAGCCAGAACTGCATTGTCTACACGATAGTCCTGCATTGTGAGACCATTCACGATGGGAAGGCCTGGAGCGTCTGTTGTGGACGGCTGTGTGAAAGTGCACAGGAATGTGTTCCGTTGTTCTAACATGGCACTAGGGGGCCAGGGAGAGACTGCTGTCTCTGGTGTGGCTGCCATGGGCTCAGTTTCCTCTTCCTCGAAGTGAGGGATCTGACTGGGTGGATCTCCTATTGATTCAGGCCGGATTTCGAGGCGGCAACACTGAGCTTCCCGGTGGTATGGGGTGCAGATGGGTAACGGCTCACGCACTTGTGCCCAGATCTTTGACCTTTTGAAGTCAATCAGTGGTTCGAAGCGATTAAGGAGATCTTTGCCGATGAGGAAGGGAATTGTTTCGAGAGGAGACACATGGACTGGATGCACTAAGGTCATTGGTCCAATGGCTAAGTGTATTAGTGCCATAGACTGGATAGTGAGGCCTGCATGTGAATACGGCTGAATTTTAAGAGGGCAGTTTTGGAGCTGTATCTCGCGATTTTCACGCCGCGCAATGGCTCGAACCTGGTGGAATAAGGCGGAAGACATGAGCGTGACATCTGATGCAGTGTCCAATAGGGCCTCATGTACTAGCCTTCTTTCCACAATGGTGGACAAGTAGAATTTGCGTGCAACCCCTTTTTCCGTTAGGTGTCCCATGAATTGTCGGACGGGTGTGTCGCCTTCAATGACTGAAGGGTCATTTGGCGTTAAACCTTCTTTACCGTCTAACTGAACAACTAAAACAGCACTGGAGGGTGGTTGCGAGTCACCCCCCTGTATCATCGGGTTTTCAGTGTTTGTTTGGGTCACGAGGAGATTGCACGGTGCGTTAGAAGACGGAGCTTCGCTTGTCACTTCTCCTACATAACTTTCTAACATTTCTGGGGTGTTAGAGGATGGCTTTGGGTTAGACCGCGAAGAGGTGATAGAAAGAACGTCAGGTTTTTTCTTTTTCTCTTTGCAAATCATTGCAAGCATTCGGCGGATGTCCTCTAACTCCTTAGAGCTGAGTTCCGTGCCTTTAAGCTTGTCTTTAGTGTGATTTTCTTTATTTTGATACCAGTATTTCTCTTTCTTTTCTCTATAGGAATCAGAAAGCTGGTTCGGAGCTGTTCGCTCATATCCCTTATGGGGATGTGATGGTTTTCCACGGCCCGCACCGCGGTTTTCTACAGGGTAATAGTCACGACCATACCCAGCCCTGTCCCGAGGGTTCCAGAAATCTTTGTCATGATTTCTGTCTGGCCTGCGAGGAGGGTAGCGCTTGTATTGGTGTGAGGGCGGATGAGGTTTCGGGCCCTCACTGGTCCACGGAGTGGAGGAAGGGTTCAGGGCGGATCTTGGTGGATCGGCCTGGGTGGCGCCTTCTAACTCTAAATGTGGGGAACTGGAGTCGACATTGAAGACTTGGGGTGTTTCGGACCGCCTGTTGGGAATTTGTTGGGTTTTGAGGAAACCTCTGAGTGCTAAATCACGCAGCTGCCTGCTAGACAGGGTGCGAGGGCAAGCTGAGACTCCCAACTGGTGACTGGTGTGGGGATGGAGGTTTTGGATAAATAGTGATTTGAAATTTAACTCTTCCTCCATTCCGGAGTCATTTCTAGGTCCGAAGTACGCCTGTCTGAGTCGATTATAATATTGCTGAGGGGATTCCTGGCGTTGCTGTTTTATGTTCAAAGCAGCGGCCAGTCCGGTCTGTGACAGGTGATTGGAGAATTCTTCCTCCAATGCTTGGCACAGTACATCATATCGCGCTTTTACATAGTCTGGCTGACGTTCAATGAAGTTACTGACGTCTCGGTTGGAGGTCAGTTTAATCACATATAGTCTGTCATCTATGGTGATCCCGGGGAACCTTTGGAGGTAGAAGTCAATATCTTTTAGGTAGGAAAAGATATCATTAGAACCGTCAGGTTTGGGATCAAAGCGGGTTATATTACGCGTGATTTTATCTAGGTCCTTGTATGAGGGACCATGAGAGGGTAAAGGTTGAGGGGACCAGACACTGGGTTGCAGTGCTCTGGGTCTAGCAGGGCGTTGTAAGGGACGACTGACAGGAGACACAAGGGAAGGGGAAATACCCGTTGATACCAGAGGAGGTGCTGCAGCAGCTCTAAAGGTTACGGTCCCTGAGTCTGGTTCCTGATCCTCACTATCTTCCTGCTGGCCTTGTCTTTCTGTAGCGGCACTAGGTGGCACATCGGGTGTGACCTGGGGCAGCGTGTCCCCTTCAGCTATTTCGCTTTGAAGTCGACTTAGCTCTGCCTCTACCTTTGCCTGCTGTCGCCTTGATACCTCAAGCTCACGTTCGCTGGCTCTGAGCTGTACTACAGCGAGGAGGGCTATCTGACCTAATGCCTCAGTTAGGGGCTTGCCCTTGAGGATGTCGGTTAAGTGGTTCTCTACCCACTTAGCCACCATGTGGTCACGATGCGCCTGTGAGGTTTTCTGCACAGTTTCTGCGAGTCCCGGCATCACATCACTGGTGATGCTGGTCAGAACAGAGAATGCCTCATCCCACAAACCTTCTACATATACTTCCGAAGAAAAAGTCCCTTCTGCCATGTTAGCTGTGTTTTAACTGCGAGGTGTAACTTACTTCTATTTAGTTAGGATTAATTCCGTTAATCCCTTCTCTAACTAAATCTGAACTAAATTCACTTGTACCGAGTGCTCTAAGAGTAACTGCTAGTATGTATGGTGTTAGAGTTCACTTGTGAATCTCTAAGGGAAGTCTGTTAGTAGGAGAGGGTGGAGTGAAAGTTGCTATGCGCGAGTGAATAAAAGAAGAGAGAAAGAGAAAAAAAATTTTTCAATAATTAAAATTATTAAAAATTTTGAATTAAAGAATTGTCGAAAAATTTGGATGAAGGAATTTTAATATTAAGTGAGTTTTATTATTAGATATAATTTCCAATTAAGGAATTATGAAAGTAAAAGAATTTTCCGAATTAAAGAATTATTAAGAATAGCGAGATTAAAAGACTCTCTCTTTTAACTGTGTTTGTGATCTGGTATCAAGTTAAAGTGTCAATCTCTAATTACTGCACACTGTCTGCTGTAGTTGTATCAACTTATTATGCTTCCAAGCCTTTACTTGTAATTATTCAGATGTGCAGAGTTTAGAGGCAGCCACTAGAGCTGTGATACCAGGTCTTATCAGTGTGAACTGGTCGACAATTTCAATTGCGATAGCAAGTTTTCTCCACCAGAGGGTACTGAAGGTAAGTCTGAATGGCAACAGCGAGCTTCAGTATTTAAGTTGAACTTAAATTGTAATACCAGACTAGGACACCAGAGGGCGACAAGCAAGTTACAATGCAATAGCAGCAATGGACACCAGTCGGCGCTGGTGAGAGTCCCAATAGACACGGTACCAGCAGATACACTAACACAAATGGGAATTTCCACTGTAGCGGGAAGTTTCAACACTAGAGGGTGTTATCAGATTAAAATCTAAAATGGAATAAAGATTTTAAACGCTCAGATACTCTATCAAAAAAATAAAAATTAAAATTTTAAAAGGGGAACAGAGATTTTACACTAAGGTATTTTAAAAGAATTTCATCTGTAATGACAACTTTTAAACACCAGAGGGCTGCTAAACACTTATGTTGTCTCGGCGGACAACCTCCCAACCACTAGAGGGTGTACGGGAATCAACCGTCAAGGGTAGCACCACTTGACCACAAGGAGGAGCAAGGGAGGACACGCTTCAATAGACGCTAGTTATGAAGTATTTTTCCCTGCAATTACGCACTTATACCACAAGAGGGAATTTGTCTTCCTCTGTTTTGGGGGCGTTTTGAATTTCCCTCCTTAGTTTCAGCTCCGCCCCTTCAAAGGGGTTCGTTCCTTTCTGAGTATGATTTCAGTTTAACAGGAACAGCTGACGAGAGCAGACTGCTCTTCATACAAGCCGTATTTTCGGCTGTTTAATAACCTCCCAATCGCCTAGCGCGCGATCTCGTTATTAACGCTGGTAGCGACCCAGTTTAAAACGAACGGGGGTATTCGGTTCGGTGGTCTCTCTTCGCCGGGATTTCGCGGCGGGAGGTCGAATCCGACGGCAAAGTCTCACAGCGGAATTTCGCGCAGTTCAGACGTGCCCAGGCCTCAATTTAATGCATGCAAAATGGCGCAGAGCCGCGCTCTTTTAAAAACAACCAAGCTTATTTTCTAACCGGTATATATCACAGAACAGTTTTTCAGCAGTAACAAACACAACACGAAATTACCCACATCAAGCTTTGAATCTCAATCGTTATTCAGCAACACAAACAGCGGAAAGTATTTCATAAACCCAAGCTGATATTCAGTGTTTTGCAGTTTGCTCATTAAAAAGCCTTTTTCCTGGCCCCACGTTGGGCGCCAATAAAATATATATATTTTATATGTAGTGGATGTTGGTCATACACCCCGATACATATATATATAATTTTATAATTTGTTTTATAGCCTTGACCTTATTCAAACTCCTCCAACCTCTGATATTTGACTTAATGATATTAATTAAGATTTATAATTGGTTTAAGCAATTAGAACATTAATAATTAGTTTGAGAATGAATAATAATCATGCTAAATGAGTTCTTCAGGATTTTCAGAAATTCTAATGAATAAATTGCAAACACTGTGACTTCAAATAATGAGAGTTTTATTAATAAAAAGAAGATATTTAGTTAACATAGCACAACCTTGTAATCTCACGGTGTCCGGCAGGGGGAACTGATTTTGACCTTAAGGTGAGCTAGACACTTCTAACTTGTGACTAAGGTTACTAACTAAGGTTTAATTAAATGGTAAATTATAAAGAGGGTTTGTTTAGACATCAGCTACTGAAAAGGTGTTAAATACGCTAGCTTACTCGTTCGCCGTTTCACCGAGCCGTCGCGTCCTGTTGTTTAATCTCCGTGTCCCGGGGTGTTCTCGTCGTTCCCACGTGGTGAGAAGCAGGCCCGCTTATGGAGGATCTCTTTACAGTCGATTTGAAGACCCTCGATTCCGAGCTGAGCTGCGTCGATCGAGATTTCCCTTCTTCGGTTTTTCACAGGCGTAGCTGGTTTTCCACCGTAGTGGAAAGGCTTTTTCAGAGTATTAGCTAGTCTCGTTGTTCAGTTTTCCAGGATTGATGTCTTCAGGAATCAGCTTATAACGTTAATATATCTGTTATCGATTACTCAAACGGTTGATACCTTACTTTGGCCACAAATAAGTTTCACCCGCCTTGATCATTCGTGAGATCACACTTCGATAGGTAATAAACATAAACAAGATTAAAGGAAAAGAAAGATATTCAAATTATTCGACTTATTAGTTAAACTTCATACTCTTAGCTAATTTCGAGACGTCTCTCGTAAGCTTTTCTGAAGTCTCTGAGAGGGTTCCTTTGTTTGTTGTCGGCGTCCTCTCTTTTCCAGTTCCTTTCGTGGTCCGTTAATTCTGCAGAGTCCTCGCGACTCTTCAAACTTCGAACTCCTTGTCTGTCTTGCTGTTTGGCCTTTTCAAGGCTGGCGCGGTCACGCCCTAATGGGAGGCGTCCTCTTTCTGATTGGACGCGAGTCCAGACTCACGTGACTCTCGTGAGGGGGAGAGAGAGAGAGAGAGTAGGAGGAGGGGGTTTGACTCTGTGATTCATACATAAGGAATATGAGTTTCTCGTATCAAAATTCTTATACCTGTTATCAACCTATAACAATGAGTACATTGGACTATTAATATCAGACATTTACATAAGGTCCCATCTTGAGTACATTGTTCACGTCCAATTCGTGATGATACGCTGAAAAATAAAACATTAATCCATTTTCTCTCATTCAGAGACAAAACTGATCTTTGTAATAGAAACAATCGGCATTATACATCATTTCATTAGAAGGTAGGCATTCATCTGAGGGTACAGAAAGTGACATTCATACGTTCGTTTATACACAAATAACTCAGAGATCGACTATTTTCGCTATTGTCTTGCGGCGACTCCGAGCGAGGTGTAGTTCCGCCAGTGTCCATTTGGTGTCGTTGTTAATCCGTGTTTCAGCTGTTGGTTCACGGGAGTTCACTCGAGGTCACTTTGGTTTGAACATCTGTTGATCTCCGTGAAAGATAAGGATTAGACATTTAGGTGCCATTGTCATAAAAACGGGCCGTAAAAGCTCTCTTCTTTGTTTGAGGTTCCTGTCTCTTTAAGTTAGTTATCTCGACAGTTCCTGTTAGTTAAAAGAGAGAAGGGGGGTGTTGGGGCCATGTGTTACTTAAAAGGGTTCTTTTGATGTCTTTAGATTGGTTGTGTGTGTGTGGGGGCTGCTATGTTGCAGACGAAAAGTCTTCTGCAGACTGGAAAAGTTTTAATTCAAAACTTTTCATTTCTTGATTGTCCGATATTCATATTTGGCTCATACTCCACTACACCTCTCTCTCTCTCTCTCTCTCTCTCTCTCTCTCTCTCTCTATCTATCTCCTTCTCTCTATCTCTTTCTCTCTATCTCTCTCTCTATCTATCTCCTTCTCTCTCTCTCTCTCTCTCTCTCTATCTATCTCTCTACTCTCTCTCTCTCTCTCTTTCTCTATCTCCTCTCTCTCTCTCTCTCTCTCTCTCTATCTATCTATCTATCTATCTATCTATCTATCTATCTATCTATCTATCTATCTATCTATCTATCTATCTCCTTCTCTCTATCTCTCTTTCTCTCTCTCTCTCTCTATCTATCTCCTTCTCTCCCTCTCTCTCTCTCTCTCTCTCTCTCTCTCTCTCTATCTATCTATCTATCTATCTATCTATCTATCTCCTTCTCTCTATCTCTCTTTCTCTCTATCTCTCTCTCTCTCTATCTCCTCTCTCTCTCTCTCTCTCTCTCTCTCTCTCTATCTATCTCTCTACTCTCTCTCTCTCTCTCTCTCTCTCTCTCTCTCTCCTCTCTCTCTCTCTCTCTCTCTCCCTCTCTCTCTCTCTCTCTCTCTCTCTCTCTCTATCTCCTTCTCTCTCTCTCTCTCTCTCTCTATCTCCTCTCTCTCTCTCTCTCTCTCTCTCTCTATCTATCTCCTCTCTCTCTCTCTCTTTCTCTCTCTCTCTCTCTGGGTTTCAGTTTTTAAAAAAATGTGCCAGATGTCAACTGGAATGAGTCACATCTGGAAATAAGATTTCCGCGCATGGTCAAATGTTTGCGGACACCAACACTTCAACAACACTTCTGACGTCAAGGCTATTAACAGGTAGACTGTCCTCATCTGCAGCCGTTAATAGTCGGACCAGTGCAGTGAAGATTTGTTTGCTTTCAGCACCTTGTCTTCAGCACAAACACAGCCTTTTAATTCACCGTCGTGTCCAGTGATGTACTGCAGTCCTTGGCTATGGTTAAAGCCCTGTGTTGCTCCTCTGATTCCCAGGAGCCTCTGAATACCAGTCAAAAGTTTGGACACACCCACTCGTGGATGGCTTCCATTTCCCACATGTTGTGAATGTCGAGTAGAAGTCAAAAGTCTGGACACAGCTTCTCATTCAATGGCGGGGCACCTGAGGAGAGCACACACCTTCATCCAACCCGTAATTACACTAATTATTAATGTTGCAGCCACACAGCTCCACAGCCCCAGTGCGTGTGAGGTGTTGGGTGTGTTCTCTCAGTATCAGTGTAGGTTTCCTCCACGTTACGGTTTCTCCCAAAACGGCAAAGCACATGTTTGTAGGTGGATTGGTGTTAAATTGTCCGCGTGTGAGTGTGTAATCGTATAAGTGTGTGACGGACAGGCACCTTGCTGTCACGCCTTCGTCCTGTCAGTCTGTTGTCCCCGCCATGTGCTTTATTTGCACATGGCTATGTTTTGTTTATGTCCTTGTCTCCGCCTCCTCGTCCGTGTCATCTGTTAACCAGTCCTCCTCGTTATCTGTCACAGGTGCGTCTCGTCAGTGTCTTGTATTTAAGTCCCCTTCCTGCACTTCCTGTTTGTTGGTCATTGTTCCCTGTATTATGTCAAGTCTGTCGTGTTGTCCTGTTCTATTGTTCCGTGTATCCAGTTAAGTCTGTCGTGTTCGTTAGTCTCTCCGTTGTTAGTTTTCACGTTGTCACTGTATTTCCTTTGTCGTTTCGTTCTTTCGTCTGTCTGTCCCGTTAATCCTGTTCTACTCCCCGTTTCCCGTTTATCCTGCCTGGATCCCCGTTTCTTGTCTTTTGTTTACAGTCTCTTTGTTTTGTTATTCTTTGTCATTAAAAGTATCTGTGCTTTAGCGAATGCGTCCGCCCTCAGTCAGTCCGTCCCTCGTTCCTGACACTTGCCTTGTTTTTTATTATTATTATTATTTTCTACGTTGTAAATGAATGTGGAAGACATTAAACCTATGAAGGAACACGTGGAAAAAACAGAATGTGTTTTATACTTAAGATTCTTCAAAGTAGCCCCCTTTTGTTTGATGTTCTCTCAGTCGGCTCCATGAGGTCGTCACCTGGAACGGCTCTCAGTGAACAGCTGTGGCCTCGTCGAGGGTTAATCTGTAGAACCGTTCCCTTCTTACTGTGTTCGAGTCCGTATCTTGTGTTGTGCAGAGGTAGGGGCTGGTAGTGAACAGCCCGGCTCCACCAATGACTAATGAGAAGCTGTGTCCAAACTTTTGACTGGTACTGTGTATATAGCAAGTCATTTTGAAGCATTTCTATTGGTCCATTCATGGTGAATACGACAGACATCTGTGAGGTCAGTGCCGTTGCCAGAAAAGTGCACCTGAGGACGGCGCAGACGTAAAGGTAGGTGTGGAAGGCCTGGGTGAAGCCTCTTGGCGGTGACTGCTGTGCGGTACTGGGGACCAGGCTGAGGAACAGCTGATGGTTATTTGGACGCTGCAGCGGCGTCTGATTTAAAGCCTTGGCGGAGGCGGACACTTGAGGTGAAACAGATTTCCTCCGCGGATAATCCCCCTTCTCTGTCAAACACTTCTCTAACTGCAGAACTCTAACGCTTCCTAATGATATTATACCATCCTTTAACCTCTTAAAGGCTTTTTACACTGCGTTTCCATCATGCGTTTCCATGCACTTGAGCATATGTGTGTGTGTGTGTGTGTGTGTGTGTGTGTGTGTGTGTGTGTGAGAGTGTGTGTGTGTGTTACCGAATGTTTCTTCTCAAACCAAGGGCTTTAAGAAGATGTTTCTCCTTTTTCTTGCATTAAATAGTGAAATTCAATGGACGCCAATGTAAAAAGGAATGCGTTTTGGAGCATTTCTATTGGTCCATTCATCAACAAACTTGTGAAGGACAGCTGTTTTTGTGGCGTTGACTCCAGGCGTGAACCGTGGGGCACCTGAGGAGAGCACACACCTTCATCCAACCCATAATTACACTAATTATTAATGTTGCAGCCACACAGCTCCACAGTCCCAGGTGCGTGTGAAGTGTTGGGTGTGTTCTCTCAGTATCAGTGTAGGTTTCCTCCATGTTACGGTTTTTCCCACAATTGCAAAGCACACGTTTGTGGGTGGATTGGTGTTAAATTGTCCGCGTGTGAGTGTGTGATTGTATAAGTGTGTGACGAAGTGGCTCCTTACACTGGGCTTCAGATCCACCACAATCCAGTCAGGACAGTGGTGAGCGAAGGTGAAAGGCTGAAATCGTACATTACTCTGTCATGTTTTTCATGCGTCTCATTAATCTGTGCAGCACAGCGGACAGTTAAGTGTGTGTTTGCAGCTGTGTGTGACCGGCTTGTGGACGTTGAGCAGGATAAGCACGTTTAGCAGTGGACACCTGTTACAACATCAGCGCAGAAGAGCATTCACATACACACTCCTGCGTCATTCTGAAAGCTGAGCTGATCATCAGAATCTCACTGTGGCTGTTTCTGACAGCAGGTGTGTGTGTGTGTGTGTGTGTGTGTGTGTGAAAGAAACAGAGCGTGTGAGTGTGTTTCATGCATGCATACCTTGCATACCTGTGTGTGTGTGTGTGTGTGTGTGTGTGTGTGTGTTCTCGTTTAATGAGATGTATTTAGCTTCGGGCGTCAAGCTCAGGCATGCGGTGAATACAGAATGAGGGATACACCCCCTCTTTCCTCCTCTATCACTTTACCTTTCTCTATCTCTCTCAGTTTTTCTCCCTCACTCTCTCCTGCTTTCTCTTTCTCCTTCTCTCTCTCTCTCTCTCTCTCTCTCTCTCGCTCTCTCAGAGTAATAGAGCAGATTACCTTGACTTTCAGAAGGGAAAGTGATCATTGTGTACAGCGCTGCATGTAAACAAAAAGCTTGATTATAATACAGAGCATCTAAATATGTATGTATGCATGTGAGTGTGTGTGTGTGAGTGTATGCAAACTTTTCTGAGTCAGTTTCAGTTGCAAGTTTGTGCTTTTTGCAGAATTGTGTGTCCCTGCTTGGATTTGTGCATGTCAGCTTTTTACAGTTGTTTGTGTGTGTGTGTGTGTGTGTGTGTGTGTGTGTGTGTGTATGTATATGTATATGTATGTGTATGTGTATGTGTGTGTGTGTGTGTGTGCAGTTCTTCCTTTCTCTAAGTATCTAAACACCACACTGTGCACAAATCCTAAGATCAGTGTCAGATATAATGAGGTTTTAACTCAGAAAAAAACAACTGATTATAACCACACACACACACACACACACACACACACGCACACACACATACACACACACACACACACACACACACACACACACACACAGCGAGAGAGTGGAGAAGCAATGGTCACGTGGCTCGCACGTCCCCGCCACTGACGTCATGCCTTTCCGTCTCCCAGCAACGTCTCCATCAGCGCTCGCGTCACCGCCGCACCGTTGCCGCGGTAACTGGGTGTCTCGCGCGCTCGCGCGGCCTTGCGCTCCGCTCCAGTGCTCTGACGCGCGCGGTGCGTCAATGGGGCGGGGCTTTGGGGCAAAGGGGCGGGGCTTCAGAGTGAGAGCGAGAGGGGGGAAGAGAGAGAGCGAGAGAGAGAGAGAGAGAGAGAGAGAGTGGAAGAAGGGACAGAGTTAAAGCGCTGAGGGTCTGTCTGAGCAAAGCCCTGAGAGTTTCCTCCGAGAGGGGAATGAGTTTCAGAGCCGAGTCTCAGACTCAGTTGAGCAGAGGCAGGAGGAGGAGGAATGTGTTAGAGCTGTAGGGTGAGTAGCGAACGCTATTAAATCTCACTCTACACCGCTTTATTATAATTACACATCTACAACTCTTCACACACTGCTTTATTACAGCTTTATTACAAAAATACCTCCCACCAAACCGCTTTATTTTCACTTTTTAGAACTTTATTTTACCAACACACTGCTTTATTACGTACTAAACCCTACTGACTTCATACGCTGCTTTGTTATAACTTTATTACAACTTTTATTATCTCTGTATGAACTCAGTGGTTCATTTGAGCTCTGCTTTAACTGTTGGTACAGTCTCTTTATTACAACTTCATACTGTTATAACTTAGTTTACATTGGTTTATTACTAATTAATTATACATTTACTGATGTTAATTAATACTTTATAAACACCACACGCTGTTATAACTAACTTCACGGTGCTTTATTATCACTTTTGCTGTGACACTTTATTACAATATTTTATTTTTGTTTTTTTACAATAATCTCTTTTATTTTAATTGTCTTACGGCTTCTGACTTTCTTTTACTACTTTCTTTATTAATTAATTAATGAACTCAAATACACTTCTTTTTAAAAGCCCTGATTAAGCTCTATACGCTCTGTATTTATGGGTTTCTGTAGATTATGACTTTATTTTACATTAATGCTGCTATAAAATACGGTTTACTGCTTTTTAAAAATAATTGTATTATAACTACGCACTGGTATAACATTGTAATAACTTGGTTATTACTGAATACCGCCTTCACTGTTCTTCAGTGCTGTGCAAGTCCACCCTCTGTGTTTCTGCTCTGGGATGAAGTGGCTTATGGAGACTCTTATTAAAGACTAGTTTTGAAGCCTTTGTTAGATTTATGAATTTTTGTATTGAGAGGATTCAGTGGATTGATTTGAAGTAAAGTTGTGGAGAGGGACCTGTATAAGACATGGACATGGCTTTAACGCTGTTTGGTTTGGGTTCCACTGCCTTGTGTCTCTGTGGAGCAGGTGTTAGTTAATCATGTTTAGCCTGAGTGGATGGGGCTGCTGTTGGGACAAAACCTTGTATCGACAAAATGATAGCTTTCCAAGGAAGAGAAAGTGTGATGTAAATGTAAAACAGGACTTCCAATAGTAATAGTAATGTGTTGTGAATTCTGACAGGAGTGTCATTTGTTGCAGGCACCTGTACCCAATAAAAGTCCCCCATCCGACCTTTGCTGTGTAAAACTTCACTAAAGCCTCAGTGATGGTGATAATGAGAGAGAGCGGGGGTTGTGAGCCTTCCGCTGCCCAGGGGAGACCACTCCAGGTGGGCTTCTATGAGATCCTCCGCACCCTGGGCAAAGGAAACTTCGCTGTGGTCAAACTGGCCAGACACAAAGTGACTAAAACGCAGGTAAACACAAGTAAAACCAGCCCTGTTCCATTAGTTTAACCTCCCCCCTGAGTATACAGCAGTGATGGATCTCCAATGTTGTTGTTGTTGTTGTTGTCTTTGACATGATTTGAATTCCATGACATTCAATAAACCAACGGAAATGATTCAAAATTATAAGCAAATGATTCCACTCTAAAGTGACCCTTTTGGAGCCATACACTCGCTGCGTGAAACCAATGGCCGTGTTCCTGTTCCTTTCCACGCACAGGTTGCCATTAAAATCATAGACAAGACACGACTGAACTCCTCCAACCTGGAGAAGATCTACAGGGAGGTTCAGATCATGAAGCTGCTGAATCACCCGCACATCATCAAGCTTTATCAGGTGAGTCTGGGCTTTATCTCCACACGCCTACGCTGTATTTCCCTGTGGTCTGAAGATAGAGCAATGGCTGTTCTAAATTCTTGGTATCGATGTTTCATTTCTAATCTGGATTGTGTGAAGTGTGTTGTTTTTATTGTTGTGATGTCAGACCTTTTTGTTATTTTATTAATATCACAAATCAGCTGCAGTTCAGAGCCCTACATTAAAATAAACATTATTAATGTGTCACCAGTTTAGTGACATCACATTATAGCCCATATCTCACCCAGCTGTAATTGGGGTATTCTGCTCTGTGTTGACTGGAAGGTGCTGGGGATTTATATATATACACACACTGTAAAAAACTGCTGTAAATTTACAGCAAGTCTGCTACAGTAAATTATTGTATTATTCAATTACAGTAATATGCTGTAAATTTGAAATACAGTAGTGTTCCTGTAAAAATACAGTAAATTTTACTGTAAAATTATTTTACTGTAAAATTTACAAGACACTTTTCACAGTGTAGTCAAGAGTATGGAGTTATCACACCACATTACTGTGTCCTACTACTGTGCTATCACTGACCTGAGCTGGTTAAGGCTCTTTTCTTCACCAGTGTGTGTGTGTGTGAGTGTGTGTGTGTGTGATGTAGTGCTATGAGGATGAAGGACTGGATGTCTCCTGCTACTGCACGTTGCAGTGAAACTCCAGATCCATGTGTGTGTGTGTGTGAAAGGGCTGGGAGCGTGCAGATTAATTAGCGCTGGTCAAAGTCAAGTGCAATGTGTCGGCTCCGTCACGTGAAGCTATCTGTCTGTAATGAGGGAAAAGTCTCTAAGACGGCCAATCCGCTTTGGCCACTGGAAGCAGTCTTGACGCACGCACACACGCAAAAACACACACACACACTGTTACTGCTATCGTTGGCAAGCCTGCGCATTGTTGTCCTTATTATTCCACTCCAGCTCGGGCCATTAACGTGTGTTTTGCTCTTTCGTGGATTACCGACTTCAGCACCGCTGCTCGAATCCGCAGGTTGTGAAATCATTCCCGATAAATAAATAAATAAATAAATAAATAAATAAATAAATAAATCCCTGGAAACCCTTGGGCCATCATGGCAACCCTAACTAGACTGGATAGATGCATGAAAGGGATTCCGGGAAAGGAATCATCTCATATATGTGGTGTGATATTCCTGGGATGTACCAGGCCTGGAGTATTAATCCCAATAATCTCACTGTCATTGGATGACACACTGACCTGCTTATAGCTGCACGACGGAGGGGATGGTTGTGAGGGTCTGAGGCATTAGTATGAGTCTGTAGTGTAATGGGCCTGTTAAGAAGTTCCCCTCGGGTGAGCTTCATCCACTCAGACAGGAATAACACACACACACACACTCACGCTCTGCTGCAGTGTGTGACTAGCAAGGGTCCTGGATAAGAGAGAGGGCTCAGCGCTTCCATTCTCTGCCCCCACAGTCAACCCAGAGCCGGCGACCTTGTGATCGTAAGGTCACATCCCGTACGCATGCCTTCTCCTTTCACAGCCGGCGTAGTGGCACTTTTCTGTGTTTATTTAAAGACAGAGTCAACCAGAGGGTGAAATATAGGCCACTTGAGGAGAAATATGTGGAACTAGTGACCTCTGACCCCTGCTGATAAGCTGCATTTTCCGTTCCTTTGCTGCTTGTGTAAACACCAGGCCTCTGGGCCTTTTTTTTTTTCCTCTCTGTTGCTTCAGACGTGACAACTGTCAGATCTTGGACACACACTCACACACTCACACACATACGCAGCCCTACTGTGTACCAAGAGGTATTACCCAGTTATTAATCATAAGGCTTGTTACCCAGTAACTACTCAGCCATTACAATGTAACTACAATGTAATAATCTGCTTATAACAATGAAAAACTAATGTTTAAGTTTAGACCTGTGGCCAAGCAGTGTAAGGGGATTAGTTTCCTTCATTCCATAACCTTTTACACAAAGAGGCATGTTGGGAAAGCATTGCACAGCCATGTGTGTGTGTTTGTGCGTGTGTGTGTTTGTGTGTGTGTGTGTTGTCTTACATCACTGGCACCTCCTCACTGACGCAGAAGGCTGGATTCCGTAGAAGTGGTGCTTATCTGAAAACAAAAAGGCTTGTTCTCCTCTGAGTGTCAGTCAAGCAGCTTGTTATTGTCCACATTAGGCCCTGCTGGGGGTGTTGGGTAATTTGGAGGAAAAAAGAGAAAAGGGAGTATATCTCGGGACGTGTTACACAACAGCCCGGTCCGTCACGAGGGCTACTGCGGCTTTAGCCACGGTCCTCCCTCGGGCTCTCCCGGGAAGAGCTGGGACGTTCCGGGAAGAGGAGAGGACAAGATGGTTTCTTGTTGCGGTTTTATTTTGGTATTTATTTATTACTGAGTACTATGGCATTGTGCTCTGACTCCACAAGCTTAGACTTGACTGGTGTGAAGCCGTTGGCTCGTCCTCTAACCGCCGGTGAGGAGAGAGAGATAGAGGGAAAAGACAGAAAAGGCAGAGATAGAGTGGTGTCAGCTGTCAGCTGGTGACAGTGATGGTTCAGGCAGGAGGTGAACGGAAAGGAAGAGAGTGTGTGGACCGTGTAGTCATGTTCTATTACAAATAAGGGAATGTTCAGGAAGTGCCCTCATGTCCTTCTATGCGATGGGGCACAGCGTTGAAGAGGGAAAACATTACACAGCTGAGTGTTTCAGTGCTGAACGTATAGTCACTCTCCAGAGAAAAACATGTATCTCCATTTTTGCCTACACTGTAAAAAACTGCTGTAAATTTACAGCGAGTCTGCTACAGTATTTTACTGTAAATTACAGTAGTGTTCCTGTAAAAATACAGTAAATGGCTGGGAACTCTGCTGCCATTTTTTTTACTGTAAATCACAGTATTTACAGTAAATTATTGTATTATTCAATTACAGTAAAATGCTGTAAATCTGAAATACAGTAGTGTTCCTGTAAAAATACAGTAAATGGCTGGGAAAATTTACAGTAAAATCACAGTATTTTTACTGTTTTTTATTTTTTCAAGAATTTTTTACAGTGTATGGCTGTTTTACTACGGCATTTGAACACTGCAGCTGTCCTTCACACTGTGATGAATCGACCAATAGAAATGCTCCTAAATCACTTGGAAAAAGAATCTTATTACTTTGATAAGGCGTAAGTCAGTGAGTGGCATTCCATTCCTTCTATGGGCAAGCACTTTACCATGTGTGTTATGGGTATTGTTACTTATCCTCATTGACTGCACCCTGCCGCCTCTAGAGGTGTGTGTGTGTGAGTGTGTGTTTCTTTTTCTTCTATCCATAAATATACTCTAGCTGTCAATGTATGAATTTTAAGTGAGCTTGGATCCAATGGACCCATATAAAGAATTCAAGAGCGTCTGGCTCTCAGCACACACTCGAGCACGAGCCCTCTTCACAAGTGCTGCTAATGCCAGCATTAAAGTTTAATTAGGCGGTAAAAGGAGATTTATTAGCCCTCTTAAAACCAACAGCACTGTCTCTGATCTCTCTCTCTCTCTCTCTCTCTCTCTCTCTCTCTCTCTCTCTCTCTCTCTCTCTCTCTCTCGTGTCTTCACAGGTCATGGAGACCAAAGACATGCTGTACATCGTAACAGAGTATGCAAAAAACGGCGAAATGTTTGGTAAGTGTGAAACCTCTCTTCCGTTCCACCGTCACATTTCACACTGATGAGTCAGGCATAGAGAACATTGACTGGCAGGAGTCCACAGGCACTGACTTTTGAGCCCCAGCGAGGTTGCTGTGGGTAACTGGGTCTGCGGGAAGGATGGAGGGAAAGGTATTTAGCGCAGCAGGGCAGGTGGAGGGGAGGGGATGGGATGGGAAAAGGAGGAGGAGGAAAGTGGAGAGCGGAGCTTTGTGCCCCCAGGCTGGAGAACAGGTGTGGGATTTACAGCATTTATGTAAGAGTGTAAGCTCCTGTGCTCCTGCTGCACTAACACCAACCTGGGATTACGTACGTCAGGCACCTCACCTGGTCCTCCATCAGTCGCTGTTAACGGCAACATGTCTGAGAGCCTCTCCGTCGTTACTCTAGCGCTCTGTTTTCTCTGGGTTTCCTACAACATCAACCCATAACTCTCCAAAAACAAACACCCTCACACTGTGTTTACAGAACTGAATATCCATGATTCCTCCTCTTCCTCTGCAGACTACCTGACGTCTAACGGACGGATGACAGAAGCTGAGGCGCGGAAAAAGTTCTGGCAGATCCTGACGGCTGTGGACTACTGCCACCGGCACCACATCGTCCACCGGGACCTCAAGACGGAGAACCTGCTTCTGGACGCCAACATGAATATCAAACTGGCAGGTGGGCATTCAGAGCTGTTCCGAGACCTTCCCATTGCCTTTAAAAAACGTATTCAGTCCACGACCGAGTGCCCTGCTGCCAGCGGGACTTCAGCTCAACTCACAATTCATTTCAAATCCCTCTCTTACTGTTCCATCCCTCTAGACTTTGGCTTTGGGAACTTCTATAAGGCTGGGGAGCCTCTCTCCACGTGGTGCGGCAGCCCCCCGTATGCGGCCCCTGAAGTCTTTGAGGGAAAAGAGTACGAGGGCCCACAGCTGGACATTTGGGTAGGAGATTTTTAGAGCAGCTGCTCAGTCCCGTTACTGCTCCGATGGATGACGTAAGCGCCGGCCGTGCGGAATGTATGTAATGCCGGTGTTGTGTGTATTCCGTTCACAGAGCCTGGGTGTAGTGTTGTATGTGCTGGTATGTGGCTCCCTGCCATTCGATGGAGACAGTCTGCCGGCCCTGAGACAGAGGGTGACAGAAGGCCGCTTCAGAATACCATTCTTCATGTCAGAAGGTACGGTCGATCCGCGAAGCCCTCCGAAAACATTCCCTGCCGTTGGCTCGGAATTTCAATGCGTAAAACCCATAGGCTGTAACCACTCATCCCTACGTCTCTTTCTTGCCCTGCTCAGACTGCGAGAACTTGATTCGGAAGATGCTGGTGGTGGACCCGGCCAAGCGCATCACCGTGGCCCAGATCAAGCAGCACCGATGGATGTTGGCTGACCCCAGCGCACCCCGCCAGACTCTCTCGCACTCCCTCAGCGACTACAACTCCAACCTGGGCGACTACAGCGAGCCTGTGCTGGGCATCATGCAGACCCTGGGCATCGACAGGCAGAGGACTGTGGAGGTGAGGCCAAAGCCAGTGCAGATAAATAAATACCCAAGGCTTTCGGCTTTATGGCTTTAGTTGCCGGGGCACAGAGTTTAGCGAGAGGTAATGGGCGCTATGCGAGTCATTTGGTTAGATCACTGTAGCGCTACGAATCAGGGGTCAGCGCTAAAGGTTAATAGCTGTTGCTTGAGGGATCTGAACTGTCAGTTTGTCGCCTCGAGGCGCTGTGATGAGAAACTGCTGTTTATCGCCATGCCTTTAAATACACACCACTGCTGGCAACCGACCGATAAACACAGAGGCATCTGTTCCCGAAAGCTGTCGCGCATGCTACAGTCCTGAGCTTGTTTTGCTTAGATTTGGTCGTACTTTTGAAGGTGAAAGGATATGGTTAGGGTTAGGTTTAGAGTGTGGGTGAAGTTTAGGGTTAAGTTTAGGGTTAGGTTTAGTGTTAGAGATATTAAGGGAAATTGTACGGCTGGTTTTTCATGCTGGGTTGCCAGATATTCCTGTGTACAGCGTAATGCTAGATTAGTTTGGACACACCCACTCAGGGAGGGATTCCTTTGTTTTCCTTTGTATTTGACCTGACTCTAAACACACATCAACCGTCAGATGTGGCTCAGATATGATCGAGATTCTTTGACTCTTGATGCATATAAATAATACACATTTTAATCAATTTCTTTCTCTTCTTTTTAATGCAGTCTCTTCAGAGCAGTAGCTACAATCACTTCTCCGCCATCTACTACCTGCTGCTGGAGCGAGTGAAGGAGCACCGCAGCCAGCAGCTGAACCGCCAGTGCGGGGCATGGAACCAGAGAAGCAGGAGCACGTCTGACTCCTCTGGCCCAGAGGTGAGTTTGCGGACCGGGCCTTCGCTCCAGCCGTCCTCCCCACTGCGTCCGGTGTGACATTACATCCTCCCCTGTGCTTCCTGGCTCCTGTGGCTGACTCAGCTCTTCCTCTGTCCTCTCCTCCTCCTCAAGGTGATCATGGAGCCGTCCGACAGCTTCCGCACAGCCTTCCCCGTCGCCGCCAAGATGAACCCCCCCGTCCATTCGCAGATGGAGTGCGATCAAGGCGGTCTGTTTCAGGTGAGGATCGTGGCCACAGAACCTTTCCAGAAATATTTGACACGAACCAAGGCCTACAGAAGTGAGAGCTGCAGCGTAATGATGACGTCTCCTTCTCTTCCTCTCTCTCTATCTCTCACTCTCGATGGGCAGCGAGTGGTGTGTCCAGTAGAGGCCAATCTGAGCGGGCTCCTCTGGAACCGCTCCATCTCCCCCAACAGCCTGCTGGAGACCACCATCAGCGAAGAGGTGCGCCCCGGTGACCTAGAGGAGGAAGAGGGAACCCTGCAGGCTCCACCCCCTTCGCTTCCCAACAACGCCTCCCGCAGACACACACTTGCCGAGGTCTCCACCCGCTTCCATCAGTGCAACCCCCCCTGTGAGTAGCGTGTGGTTTCACCGCACAATCACTGCAGTTACAGTAATCTAGATTTCAGGAACAGGACATTCTGATCTGCTTATGACACTTGCTGAGTCACCACGCACACCCTAGTGATCGCAGATTGAGACATATCACCCAGCCCTCTCCCACACAGATTTATTTCAGTAACACACCTCAGGGGTTAGTTTGGGGATCTTCAGTCAGCAATAGATTCGAACACTGATCAGCGAATGGCAGACCTTGGCTTGCTCCAGAATAAGGAAATCTAATGTGGAAACTGAAAAGTAAAAATGACAGTATGGAGCAGCAGGTGTACAGATTTCTGTTGCGGATAATTCTATTTCAACTGTTGTGTAGTATTAAAAATGACAATATTTCACTCTATTCAACAAAATCTAATCCTTCATTCGTTCATTCATTGTCTGTATGCGCTCATCCAGTTCAGGGTCGCGGTGGGTCCGGAGCCTACCCGGAATCACTGGGCGCAAGGCGGGAATACACCCTGGAGGGGGCGCCAGTCCTTCACAGGGCGACACACACTCACACATTCACTCACACTTACAGACACATTTGAGTCGCCACTCCACCTACCAACGTGTGTTTTTGGACTGTGGGAGGAAACCGGAGCACCCGGAGGAAACCCACGCAGACACAGAGAGAACACACCACACTCCTCACAGACAGTCACCCAGAGGAAACCCACGCAGACACAGAGAGAACACACCACACTCCTCACAGACAGTCACCCGGAGGAAACCCACGCAGACACAGGGAGAACACACCACACTCCTCACAGACAGTCACCCGGAGGAAACCCACGCAGACACAGGGAGAACACACCACACTCCTCACAGACAGTCACCCGGAGGAAACCCACGCAGACACAGGGAGAACACACCACACTCCTCACAGACAGTCACCCGGAGGAAACCCACACAGACACAGAGAGAACACACCACACTCCTCACAGACAGTCACCCGGAGGAAACCCACGCAGACACAGAGAGAACACACCACACTCCTCACAGACAGTCACCCGGAGGAAACCCACGCAGACACAGGGAGAACACACCACACTCCTCACAGACAGTCACCCGGAGGAAACCCACGCAGACACAGGGAGAACACACCACACTCCTCACAGACAGTAACCCGGAGGAAACCCACGCGGACACAGGGAGAACACACCACACTCCTCACAGACAGTCACCCGGAGGAAACCCACGCAGACACAGGGAGAACACACCACACTCCTCACAGACAGTAACCCGGAGGAAACCCACGCGGACACAGGGAGAACACACCACACTCCTCACAGACAGTTACCCGGAGGAAACCCACGCGGACACAGGGAGAACACACCACACTCCTCACAGACAGTAACCCGGAGTGGGAATCGAACCCAAAACCTTAACCCACAAACTTTTAATACTACGCAACAGTTACCTTAATTAGAATTACTATTATACATTACACAGAAATGCTTGAAAGTCTACTTGTCCACTCAGTACACCAGTGGATCTCACGTGTTTTGAAAGTGTGGCGTGAAGAGAGACAGTAGACCACACACTGTACAAAGGCTTGCATTAATTGTTGCTCAGCTGAAAGGGTCAGAAAGTGATGGTAGCTGTGCCGAGGCTCTTTCTAAACATCTCCTAACCGCCTCTTTCCTCCTCTCAGGTATCGTCATCAGTCCGTCAGATGGTGCCTCCTCTGACAGTTGTCTTAAGTCTTCGTCGAACCCGGCCCCGGCCCTTTCCGCCGCTGCCGTAGGAGAACTCTCGGCCCTCTTGTGCTCCGGGATCAGCCCTGGAGCCTCGGGGCCTGCGGGAGCCCCTCTCGCCCTCTCCTCCAACCGCCTCCTGCAGAACCAGGGCAGTCTGCATGCGGTCAGCTTCCAGGAGGGAAGACGGGCCTCCGACACGTCCCTCACGCAAGGTGGGTGTATGTGTATGTATCCTGGAGATGATCCCGTTTAGACAAGTTTGCTGCTGCCCCTTTACTGCCCTTACTGACCGATCAATGTGCTGATTGATGCAGGACTCAAGGCTTTCCGCCAGCAGCTGAGAAAGAACACCCGAGCCAAAGGCCTCCTGGGCCTGAATAAGATCAAGGGTCTGGCCAGACAGGTGTGCCCTCCGGCCTCTTGCCCCAGGGGCAGCAGGGGGTCGCTGGGGCCGAGCCTGTGCCCCCCGACAGGACTGCAAGGCTCCGGCTGCCCCCGCGAGCGCCGCAGCATGCTGGAGGAGGTGCTGCATCAGCAGAGGTGAGGCGCCTTCCCCGCTGACCATCAGGACTGAATATGATATGAAAATGTCATCAGGCGACTGACTTTATCGTGTGTTTTGTTTTTTTTTGTAGGATGCTGCAGATCCAACACCAGCAGCAGGTCCAGCCTCAGCAGCAGGCGTCAATCTTCCTGCCCCCATCCCCTCCCTCCAACAACCTGTTTGCCCCTGCTGCCCTCTTCTCAAACCCCCCCACCCAGCCCCTGATTCCAGTGTGCCAGCAGACTACCCTGCCACTCCAGCACACTCTGTGGCAGCAGCAGCAGCATATGCAGCCTATTGATGCCTCCTCTTCCTCCTCACCATCTTCCTCATCCTCATCCCTTTCTCCCGTCACGTCCACGGCCCACCTCCTGGAGGCCCGCCTGCATATCAGCCAGCAGCCCCACCTCCAGGCCCAGCAGCACCTCCAGCACCAAACCCAAACCCAAACTCAAGCCCACTTCCAGCTCTTACCCCAGCAGGTGAGCTGGAACCTGGGCACCAACGGCAATCCCCAGGCGCCTGAGCTCCAGGAGCAGCTGGCCTGCACTGGACAGCAGCTCAGCAGCTGCGTGATGGTCAAGTAATTGGAGAAGACTAAACTGGACAGTGGTCTCCAGAACGAGAACGGACAGAGGGTAAGCTTCAGATGCGGAGATGAATACGGGAGAAGCCCAGAAGCACAGCCACTCTCTGCCAGCAACATGCAATTCCATATCAGTGTCCTTGTGTGCATCGTGAGGGAAGAAGCAATAACCAAACCCTTTCGCAAAGGTCCTACCCAGCGCCCGCACACGAGCAGTCTCCCCTTTTCTGCGGAAAGCAATAAAGACTGACGTCCTGCTGTCTCCGTCGCCTGTAACCTGAACCGTGGGCTCCCGCCGAGACGTCTGCAGCAAACCCAAAAAAGAACTGACCTCCAGAGGCGGTTATGTCAGAGACGGACGACTTTCTGTGTGATTTATATTTAGGAAAATAGGACGGTGGTGTCTTCCTTCAACTTGTTTTTGTTTCCTTTTACTTTCAGAGGTTTCACTTCACTGGAAAAGACCAAAGTTGTTGTTTTCTTCCTTCTTCTTCTTCTTCTTCTTGTTTCATGCCTTTTTTTACCTTGTTTTATACCAATCCTTCAAAGACAATGCAGTATCTGAGTTATCCTAAACTTCCAAAAAGAAAAAAAAAATACTCTCTCTGACTGCAATGTGAAACGAGCCGATAGAGCGTTGTAGAGGCGAACTAGAGCTGCTTTTTTATTACGAGGCGAGAGTAGCCTTTCACGGTACTTGTATCATGCGGAAAGCAATGCTAGCTTGATGATAAGCACAATAGGTACTGCCCTTGAGTTCCGTTAGATCAGCTGACCATGAGATGTGAGAGTGTGTGTGTGTGTGTGTGTTTAATTGTGACCTCCTCTGCTGCTCAGCGCCGTGTCATGCCTCGACTCACACTCATTCAGCAATGCTGTTTTTATTTTTATTTCATTTTCGCTGATTCGATGCGTGAGTTAGGAGTCACTGTCCGGCTTTGGTCACTCGAATTTTGGACCCGGTCGTTAGAAATAAAAAAAAAAAACATAATTAAATAAGATATAAAGGCTTTCTCCTCTCTTTCGCGATCATATCACTACCTCCTCCTCCTCAGTGACTCCCTTCACACTTCACACTGAGCTACGTTCACTCTTAACACCTAAAGAACCAGGAATAAAGAGCTATAGGAATGAAGTAGAGGGCAGTGGGCCTTATCCATCTCCTCCACGTTTTAAATCTGTGACACACAAATGAGTAGTTACACATTAATAATACATGCAATAACAGTGTAATTGCTGGTGAATTGTACGCTGTTATAAGCAGCTAAAGTGAATTGGCTTTGCCTTTCTAGTTACAAACACGCATACGTGTAATAACATACGCAAAGCTGAATTTGACGCGTACCTGTATGTGTTATTACATAGTTATAGATGGGATAGGAATCAGTTAAATTAGTTTTGAACTTTTTTCACTGGATGGTTCCCTCCACAGAAGCCCTTTTATGTTTTAAGAGTGAAGTAGCCTTTCCTTTCCCAGTGTGAGCTGGCTTGCTTTAGCATGCGCAAAAGAGAGAGAACAAAGCAAATGGGATTAGTGCAATATTTCACACTGACGTCGTCGTAGTACCAGGTGAAGAAGCTGATGTAGGAAACCAGCAGGTGTTGGAAGCCTGATGGTGATTACTTTTTGTTTTTCTTTTCTTTTTGAGGTTGAAACCTTGCGCAGAAGCATTTTCCGTGGAGAACGGAACCCGGCCATGTTCGTAGTGCTCGTGCCTTTGGGTCCTGGCTGGGCTTTGTAAAATGGCAGAATCAGAGCAAGCTGCAAAGGGCAGAAAAGAGCAGGGTTTGATCCACTCTGTAGAAAACACTCTGTTGCACAAAGTGTAGCTTTTACAGTCCTTTTACCGTAGCTGCCGCTGGCGACGGATCCATACGGAGGCGGAAAAGCGATGTTTTGGTTCTGTCAGCGAACGCAGAGTCTCTCCAGTCTCTGAGGGACCACGGCTGTACTCATGAATATTCATATTATGCTTCCCCACTCCATCTTGTAGCAGTGTAGTTTGACGTAGAAGCTTAGGCAAGGTTTGGGAGCGCTTGAGAAACATTACGATTCGGTGCTAGATGTAGGTGTCAGTGTTTCTATTTATTTGTCATTGTGCGGTTACCAGATTTGGTTAAAAGCACATCGCCCAAATAACTCTGCAGCAGCTCTGGCGTATGTTCTGTGAAGTCTTTGTCAAAGGTCAGTACTTCAGTTGAAGCTCACTAAACCGTGGTGGGGAAGGGGAAGGGTTGGAATCCAGTGACTGAAAAGGATAAGCTGATGGTGATCATGACAAACAGTGTTAATTCCGTTTTTATTTATTAGGTTTTATTACTGTTGTTTTGGTAAAAAACCGTTGTTGCACTCACCACTGACATTTGTGCCTTTTTTTCTGAACAAAATGGTGAGGAACTAAAGTCGTTAGTCGTTTTCTGGTCTGATTTTACAACGTAAAAAAAAAACACATTGAGAAAATGTGGTCCTTGTGCTTTCAGTAGATCAGCCCCCTTCCTTTTTCTACTTTTACTTTCGCTGTTTCAAAATAAATAATGCACTTTAATAATGAACATGTCTCATTTCTCAGAATAGTGTTGGTTTCCATTGCTGGGTTAGAAAAGCCTTTAGTGTAACCTCAGTTACTATTGAAACACTATTTGAGTTTCTGTTTGATTTCTGAACTGTAAACAAAATCAAATTGTAATAATAATTTTCTTTGCTAAGTTTTGGAGATATTTACCTGATTTGCTTGCTGACTGTATAAATGTCTTGGATGTTTGAAACTGTGTGTACATGTGAGGAAGGGAGAGAAAGAGATTGTTTTATTTATGTGGCTATTTATTTGAATAAAAAATTTAATTGCTAAGATTCATCCGATTATTTTTTCGTCTTGTTAACAGGAAAACAACATAAATTAATTCTAAAATACATATTAGTATTAATATGGTTATTACCAATAAAATGTAGACTCACAAGGAAAACATCACTGTAAAAAAATTCTTTTAAAATTTACAGTAAAATAGTGGCAGCAGAGTTCCCAGCCATTTACTTTATTTTTACAGGAACACTACTGTATTTCAGATTTACAGCATATTACTGTAATTGAATAATACAATAATTTACTGTAAATACTGTGATTTAAAGTAAAATAGTGGCAGCAGAGTTCCCAGCCATTTACCGTATTTTTACAGGAACACTACTGTATTTCAAATTTACAGCATATTACTGTAATTGAATAATACAATAATTTACTGTAAATACTGCGATTTACAATAAAATACTGTAGCAGATTTGCTGTAAATTTACAGCATTTTTTACAGTGATGCCTTTATTTGAATCTATATTATTTTATTAGAATTGTTATCAACACTGTCACTTTTGAGGCAGGAAGCAGAAGATATTCATCGTTCTGCACTTGCCACTTTTGTCACAATCACCTGCAGTGCATGGTATTTCCTCTCTGTGCAAGTTCTGGTGGTTTCTGCAAAACAGTGAAAATATTTCCCTTGTTACTGTGTCCAAGTGCTTTATTCTCTCAAATAAACACATGCTCCCAAACACAATTTAGATAAAGACCAGTTGGCGCTATTTTCCACAGCCAACACTACGTCAGTGAACTAGTCTCTGAGGATGATAAATGTGGCACATAACTGAAGCCCTGGGAGATTAAAACCAGACTCGATATGTGAGACTGTTTTACTGCCATGCAACCACCACGGTGCCAGCGCATAAGTCACCGGTAAACAGTGGAGGATTTGGTAAATAATGACGTGTTAGACAACACAACAGTTGCAAAACAGGAAGACATCTGAAATACCACATAAGCTTTAAACAATGGGAAGTAGAACCGTAAACAAAGTAATGACCGTAAACGACTTTGTAAATGTTGTACAGGTGTCTGATGTCATAGTTCAGCGCATATGGAATATATCACCACTGTTTGGGACAAAACAGTCCAAATCTTAAATATTAATCAAAGAAAAACCTTAACAAAGAGATCCTTAGCTTTAATTCACCGATTTATGAGATTTATTCCAGAGCCTTGCACTATTTCTATTGGTGCATTCGTGATGACAGGAACACAGAGAAATATGAGTCCAGCGCTGTGATTGGAGAGACTCAGGCGAGGAGGCGTGGTACCCACACTACTCGACTCACCTATTTTTTTTAGCTTTTCCATTAGGCGCAGTTTTACTACCCGATCACCTGTGGTTCCAAGTGAGCAGGGACTTAACCCTTGACTGGCCAGAGAGACTTGGTAATCACAATGAACTACAGACATCCAAGAAAAACTCGCCATCTGTAAAATTTTCAAGCTATAGTAGAGATCACTTTATATTTTTAAATCTGACCCACAACAGCAGCTCATAAGAGTACACTGTAGTCTTTTTTAAGAGGGTTCTTTGGATCGGTTTCCAAAGGCCATCAATCCCATTAGAGAAGTTGATTTGTGGTGGCACAAGAAGAATAAAGGTAAGATTAATGCAAGTTTGTTCCACCATGTGTTAGTTTCATTAGAGGTAAATGCAGCTCTGGTGTTTTTTTCCTCCAGCTGACTGTCTGTGAGGAATGTGGTGTGTTCTCCCTGTGTCTGCGTGGGTTTCCTCCGGGTGACTGTCTGTGAGGAGTGTGGTGTGTTCTCCCTGTGTCTGCGTGGGTTTCCTCCGGGTGACTGTCTGTGAGGAGTGTGGTGTGTTCTCCCTGTGTCTGCGTGGGTTTCCTCCGGGTGACTGTCTGTGAGGAGTGTGGTGTGTTCTCCCTGTGTCTGTGTGGGTTTCCTCCGGGTGACTGTCTGTGAGGAGTGTGGTGTGTTCTCCCTGTGTCTGTGTGGGTTTCCTCCGGGTGACTTCCTGTGAGGAGTGTGGTGTGTTCTCCCTGTGTCTGTGTGGGTTTCCTCCGGGTGACTGTCTGTGAGGAGTGTGGTGTGTTCTCCCTGTGTCTGCGTGGGTTTCCTCCGGGTGACTGTCTGTGAGGAGTGTGGTGTGTTCTCCCTGTGTCTGCGTGGGATTCCTCCGAGTGACTGTCTGTGAGGAGTGTGGTGTGTTCTCCCTGTGTCTGTGTGGGTTTCCTTCGGGTGACTGTCTGTGAGGAGTGTGGTGTGTTCTCCCTGTGTCTGTGTGGGTTTCCTCCGGGTGACTGTCTGTGAGGAGTGTGGTGTGTTCTCCCTGTGTCTGTGTGGGTTTCCTCCGGGTGACTGTCTGTGAGGAGTGTGGTGTGTTCTCTCTGTGTCTGTGTGGGTTTCCTCCGGGTGACTGTCTGTGAGGAGTGTGGTGTGTTCTCCCTGTGTCTGTGTGGGTTTCCTCCGGGTGCTCCGGTTTCCTCCCACAGTCCAAAAACACTCTGGTGTTTGTTTCCTTAACGCGTGACTGTTCAAATATTTCACCTCATATTTTCCTCAAACATCATATTCTCACTGTGGCAAACTCAAAGTGTATTTAACCAACAGAGGCCCTCCACCCCCATCGTTCAATTTCAACTCAGATGTTGGATTATTCAAGTTCCAAGTAGGAAATTTCTGCTGGAATACCCCTGAAAGTCAGATTTCCCACTTTGAGAGATAGTGGGATCGGTAACTCCAGAGTTCAGAATCCAATATGGCTGCCTGCACGTCAACGGTGCGTAAAAGCAGGAGTATCCTCCAGTATATTAACACTTTGTCTGTGTCTCATTAAATCTGTACGTCCAATGGCTATATTTGAACACCTACAAAATGGTGTTTGGATGTGGAAAATACCAACTGGTCTCGCTAACAATGCTAACTGAGAACTAGTTTACAATGAAACCCTATCCTTTACCCCCCGGTCACTTCTGTGTATCTGTTTACATTAGTCCAGACAACGTCTCCAGGATGGCACTTACACACACACACACACACAAAGAAATAATGTGAGTGTAACCTGCGGGTAGAGAGATGGCAGAAGAGTGTGTTAAAACACTGAATGCATGCCGCTGAAACACAGCACTGTGCAGAGCAGGGGTCCGACAGGCCTGCTGCTGAGAGCCAGTGATCTGATCACTGAGGGCTGGAAGTTCACAGGTATACAGTGAGATGTAAACACATTCCAGCATGGGTCCTGTTCCCGCCGAGTGTGAGCTGGCAGGAGGCACATGGCCAGCTGTATTGACACTGATGCATGCTGGGAAGTGCTTTGCTGGAAGGCCAGGAGTTAGTGCCACTCTAACAGTGTCACAACTCCCAGCTTAGGCTTCAGCTTACAGGTCCTAGTGCAGACACACACACACACACACACACACACAATACTGTATCTGTGAATTATCGGGACATAGTGGAGACTTGTGATGATTTACATTGTGAGGACCAAAGAATGGAGGACAAGTCCCCACAATATAAGTTTTGTACACACACACACACACACACATATGCGTATATACCTGTCTTTTACACACACCAATGCATACTTCTCTATCCTTATAACACTTAAAACAGTGGTTTGGCAGTGGGTGGGTCCAGCATTTAAGGCATGTTTAATATCTTAGGTTTGCTATGGAGCTAAGAGCCCAATAGTAAACAAGTACCAGACATTAATAGCTATCAGATTAGCAGCAGAAAATGGAGCCTCTACACATTGTGTGTGAAAAATTGAACACGACTGCAATGTGTGCGCATTTAAACAGCAGTAATGTTTAGAAACAAAAACGTAGTTCACGTGTCTGAAAGAGTGTTTATGTGTGTGTATGAGCTTGGGACCCTGTGTGTGTTTGTTGTGAATATCAGTGATGACCAGGCCCACATGGAATCCGTGCCCATGGAGCCACCATAAGAACACCACAGAATTCCCACACTAAATCACCGTAAAAAACCCTCCAAAACCCCCGCAGGTTCCGTGTGGGTCTGGTGATGACAGTGCGGGACAGTGAGCTGAGTGAGAGAGTGTATGCCCAGACTGTGTGTGTATTGTGAATCTGTCTGAGGTATTCTGGCTCGGAGGAGCTGGCTCCCTCACTCTGGGACATGCTGTAGCCACCGGAGTAAGTTGATCTGGGCTTCGGCCTAAAGTGGAGAGGTCACTGAGGGCAGGCACCGGCTCCAGCCAGGACAGTGTACACGTGCTTACACACACACACACACACCACAGGCTAGGCCTGTATTCTCAAAACACTTAAGGACAAACCAAGCTTTGGCAGGGATTCTGAAAGCCTCCTGAGCACTACGATGATCTGTCAGCTCAGCGCACTCCGAGGAGAACATATAAGGACGTATGTTGACGTATATATGACGAATAAGTACAGCCCAGATATAGATACACATTTTGTTTTACATTCACTAAGTGTCCAGTGGTGGCGCTGTTTCATGACAACAATTCTGTTTCGTACCTGAGGAACTGCCCTGTCACATCTTACATTTTTGAGATTCTAACCTTTGGGTGAGCTTCAGAAATTCAGGGGTATGTATATGTAATATAAATAATAGTAATAATAATAATAATAATAATAATAATAATAATAATAATAATAATAATAATAATATTTGTGGGCAGCACGGTGGGGCAGCAGGTAGTGTCACAATCACACAGCTCCAGGAACCTGCAGGTTGTGGGTTCTATTCCTGCTCTGGGTGACTGTCTGTGAGGAGTGTGGTGTGTTCTCCCTGTGTCTGCGTGGGTTTCCTCTGGATGACTGTCTGTGAGGAGTGTGGTGTGTTCTCTCTGTTTCTGTGTGGGTTTCCTCTGGGTGACTGTCTGTGAGGAGTGTGGTGTGTTCTCCCTGTGTCTGCGTGGGTTTCCTCTGGGTGACTGTCTGTGAGGAGTGTGGTGTGTTCTCCCTGTGTCTGCGTGGGTTTCCTCTGGGTGACTGTCTGTGAGGAGTGTGGTGTGTTCTCCCTGTGTCTGCGTGGGTTTCCTCCGGGTGACTGTCTGTGAGGAGTGTGGTGTGTTTGTGTAACATATTTCATAAATAAATGCAGTTCAAAGTGCTTTATATGTTTAAAATAAATGATATAAATGTGAAAAGGTAGTTTTTAAACGCATTAGAATATACCTGAGATCTAGAACCTCAGATATGCTTTCGCATGGACAGTTACAAATGCACTGAAGAAAGATAACAAAAGATAATAATTGAGTCTGGAGCTTTCCTCCACCCTTAGTGAGGAAGAGGAAGAGCGAGTGGATAAAGGTTTTATTTCCTGCACGCTGAGTGAGGAAGAGCTCTATATAAACAGAAGAAAGAAAGACAGGAGAATATATAGATATTGAGGTCATGAATAGGACCAACTGCAACAGCACAGAGAGCAAAACAGAACAAATATTAGTACAATACACACGCCCAACAAGTACCAGCATGCCTGCAGTGTTTATAAGTGCTCCTTATTGATGAGACAAGCCATTCCAGCAAACCAGCCCCACAAGCCTTCACTGCAATGACTATTTACTTAGTTTTGCTGACAGTTGGTCAGAGGTTCTCATGACGTCTAATTGACATCATTTCAACTGAACAGCTGCTGGCCCGGGATGATGGCGTTGGTAAAGACACATAAAAGAGGGTCGAATTTAAAAGTTCCTTTTTATGCTGCCACAGCTACTGAAATTTCTGTTCATTGTCACGTTAGAGCAATATGAAATATCTCGTCCAACTTTATATTAAATGTAGACAATAACTCTGTAATAGATGTAGTAGGTGTCGCAGTCACACAGCTCCAGAGACCTGGAGGTTGTGGGTTCGATTCCCGCTGTGTTCTCCCTGTGTTTGCGTGGGTTTCCTCCGGGTGACTGTCTGTGAGGAGTGTGGTGTGTTCTCCCTGTGTCTGTGTGGGTTTCCTTTGGGTGACTGTCTGTGAGGAGTGTGGTGTGTTCTCCCTGTGTCTGCGTGGGTTTCCTCCGGGTGACTGTCTGTGAGGAGTGTGGTGTGTTCTCCCTGTGTCTGTGTGGGTTTCCTTTGGGTGACTGTCTGTGAGGAGTGTGGTGTGTTCTCCCTGTGTTTGCGTGGGTTTCCTCTGGGTGACTGTCTGTGAGGAGTGTGGTGTGTTCTCCCTGTGTCTGTGTGGGTTTCCACCGGGTGACTGTCTGTGAGGAGTGTGGTGTGTTCTCCCTGTGTCTGTGTGGGTTTCCTCCGGGTGACTGTCTGTGAGGAGTGTGGTGTGTTCTCCCTGTGTCTGTGTGGGTTTCCTCCGGGTGACTGTCTGTGAGGAGTGTGGTGTGTTCTCCCTGTGTCTGTGTGGGTTTTCTCCGGGTGCTCCGGTTTCCTCCCACAGTCCAAAAACACACACTGGTAGGTGGGTTGGTGACTCAAAAGTGTCCATAGGTGTGAGTGAATGTGTGTGTGTGTTGCCCTGTGAAGGACTGGTGCCCCCTCCAGGGTGTATTCCTGCCTTGCACCCAATGATTCCAGGTAGGCTCTGGACCCACCGTGACCCTGAACTGGATAAGCGGTTACAGATAATGAATGAATGAATGAATAATATATGTTACACATTACACTGAATTCACTGTTACAGATGAGTTAAAATGCAGTTTGTATTCATGTAATTACATTTCATTATGTAGTGCTTGGAGTAAAATCTGAAATAGAAATACTGTTTAAAAAAAAACGTAAAAGTTATTGTTAAAAACGGCAGCTGTTGTTGCCAAAATTTCTGTAAAAAAGATATACACCATAAACCCCCCACAGTATTTACATAAAATAACAAAGAAACGTTGTATTGCCATAAAATTTGCATGTAAATAGTGTGACAAATGACAGAGCGGAGACTGAGATATAGCCACACCACATCCTATATTCAGCCCTTAAAAAGAGGTGAAAGGAGCAAAGAAACGTGAAGTATGTATCAGAAAATATGGAGCAGCAAGGCATGCTGGGAGCTCCCCCATGAGTCTTCGCTCCTCCAGGCATTGGACACTTGTACCACCCATAATAGTGTGTCCATTTAACAGTCAAATCATATATCTTTTACAGCAAAGAGATGTTTTAGCTGATGTTTTCAATCATTTACTGTCATGGTCTTACAGACGTTTATTTCAGTGCACATACTCACTACATAATTTTGACATAGGCGGCCGGAATCCATCTGTAACACACAGTAATGACCCTGCAGTTCTGTGTATGGTTAATGTGTAACTACACCGTTGTTTAGGACAGCACTCATATCAGCAGAAGATGTCAGAGAGACAGAACAGATACCAGGACGCTGTGTGACAGCTTAGATACAGGGACAGGAATAGCACAGATACAGAAGCATAAAGTGACACAGGACTGATACAGGTTCTCTGCCAGAGTCAGTAGACCAACTCACACTCAAGTTCAAGCAGAAGAGACACAGAGAACGCAGGAATGTGTGAGTGTGTAATTATCATAAGAGCGAGGGAAAATCTGGCGTTCCCGCAGAATTAAAGTAACTAACAATGTGAGAATCCCCTGAGCTCATAGTGTGATTGTGACAGCGCTGTGGGCTACTCATCTACAGTATTCCAGAGCTGTCACCAGAGCTATTTAAAGTTACTGTACGCGATTCTGGAGAACGATTGTTGATATTTGAATTCACCAGCAAAGTAAACAAACCTGTCCCTTCAGTGCCCCTTTAAAAGGTCGGCCCAACAAATTCATGCACACGCATATTGTTGCCAGGTAACAACAATAGACTAGGCAGATCAAAGGAAATACGTTACCTCTCCTGCCCCGCCCCTTCCTAGCCCCTGTTGCTGATTAGTAGGGGTAGTGCTGTGTTTCTCGGTCCAAGCCACTCTTTGGTTCCCATTTACAGAGCCAGGGCTGAGAATAAACAACTCACTTTTTATTTCCACCTTGCAAACAGACTAATGAAACATAGGGCAACATGCACTGAATTGGTTTGTACTGGACTGAAAGTGTATAGAGCACCTTTAATTGTGTGGGCAACTGGCTCAGGAACACAGGAGGGAGGGGGATCACAGACATAAAATGAGGCTAAAATGAGACTGTCTGTGAGGAGTTTGATGTGTTCTCCCTGTGTCTGCATAGGTTTCCTCCGGGTGACTGTCTGTGAGGAGTGTGGTGTGTTCTCCCTGTGTTTGCGTGGGTTTCCTCCGGGTGACTGTCTGTGAGGAGTTTGGTGTGTTCTCCCTGTGTCTGTGTGGGTTTCCTCCGGGTGACTGTCTGTGAGGAGTTTGGTGTGTTCTCCCTGTGTCTGTGTGGGTTTCCTCCGGGTGACTGTCTGTGAGGAGTTTGGTGTGTTCTCCCTGTGTCTGTGTGGGTTTCCTCCGGGTGACTGTCTGTGAGGAGTGTGGTGTGTTCTCTCTGTGTCTGTGTGGGTTTCCTCCGGGTGACTGTCTGTGAGGAGTGTGGTGTGTTCTCTCTGTGTCTGTGTGGGTTTCCTCCGGGTGACTGTCTGTGACGAGTGTGGTGTGTTCTCCCTGTGTCTGTGTGGGTTTCCTCCGGGTGACTGTCTGTGAGGAGTGTGTTGTGTTCTCTCTGTGTCTGTGTGGGTTTCCGCTGGGTGACTGTCTGTGAGGAGTGTGGTGTGTTCTCTCTGTGTCTGTGTGGGTTTCCTCCGGGTGACTGTCTGTGAGGAGTGTGGTGTGTTCTCTCTGTGTCTGTGTGGGTTTCCTCCGGGTGACTGTCTGTGAGGAGTGTGGTGTGTTTTCCCTGTGTCTGCGTGGGTTTCCTCCGGGTGACTGTCTGTGAGGAGTGTGGTGTGTTCTCCCTGTGTCTGCGTGGGTTTTCTCCGGGTGACTGTCTGTGAGGAGTGTGGTGTGTTCTCCCTGTGTCTGCGTGGGTTTCCTCCGGGTGACTGTCTGTGAGGAGTGTGGTGTGTTCTCCCTGTGTCTGCGTGGGTTTCCTCCGGGTGACTGTCTGTGAGGAGTGTGGTGTGTTCTCCCTGTGTCTGCGTGGGTTTCCTCCGGGTGCTCCGGTTTCCTCTCACAGTCCAAAAACTCAAAAATGTCCATAGGTGTGAGTGAATGTGTGAGTGTGTGTCGCCCTGCGAAGTACTGGCACCCCCTCCAGGGTGTGTGCCTGCCTTGCGCCCAATGATTCCAGGTAGGCTCTGGACCCACTGCGGCCCTGAACTGGATAAGGGTTACAGATAATGAATGAATGACTGTTTATACAAGCAGTAGAAGCCCAGGAGGAAATGCAAAAGTGAGTTTTGCATAATTTTATCCTTTATATCCATAATATGTGTTCATTTTGACTGAATTAAATAACTTAGGGTCATCTCTGACATCTCTGTGCACAACGAGACACATGTCCAGAAGTATCGGGACACTCCCATTGCACATGGATTCAACAGTGCACAGAGAGCTGGTCTAATCTCTGCCAGAGAAATGAGACGCTCTGGAGAAGAGAACAGATCCAGGAACAGAACGTGACAGAGAGTGTCTTATGAAGGCTGTAGCAGCCAGAACTTTACATCAAACTTTCATCTGTCCTTAATAAATAAAGAGCCTCCACCCAGACACTCCAAACAGGTTCACGTGAAGAACCCTGCCCCCAGTCTTCTTCGTGAACACTTTACAAACAGCACATCCATGCAGCAGAGACACAGAGTGTACACTCTCCAAAATAAAGGCATCAGGGTTGATGCAATAATAATGAAAAAAAAATCACAAGACCATTTCGGTTCAGTCGATTCAGAGAAACACTAAGTAATATTTGGTGTTTTTGCTCATGGACCCTCTATCCTCCTTCTCAAGTTACATAGTGCAGTTTCTGCAGTGCTGAGCTCAGAGTAGCAAAGACATAATCACTGCTCTGTTCTCCCTACTACAGCTCAGTGAAGCATTATGCAACACCCCTTATACTGATACCTAGTGGCCTCAAGATTCAGGGCTAAACACGTAAAGGGGACCCACTCTGTGGCATTTAAACTGGCTTCTTTATAAATAAACAAATTTGTTTGCTACTTTTTGGCAGTAAATGATTGATATCTCTTTTAATCAATGTCCAAAATGCTCCAAATTACAAACACAACCTCTGAGCAATCCTCAGGGGTCAAGAATGTCCTGGGGACCAACACACTGGACAGTACGGAGACCTGCGTGGCTGAAAACACTGGTAATACCGAATACACTGCGCACAATAGAAGAGGTGAGGCAGTAGCAGTGTTCCAGCACACTAGCCTCATTGTAGTGTAGTCTTGCTAATTGGAGCTGCCTGTTTCCTCTGGGCACAGCTGTATGTCAGGGCCAGTGCCAGTTCAAGGCTGACCGAGTGTAAGCCATTTTAATGAACCCCTAATACTAATGGAGTCATTAGGAAACACAATTCAGTCCGGCTGGTGTTACACAACTGCATCCATCAACACAACGCAGCGAGCCCGGCTGGTTAGGTGAAGGCTACGTGTGGTCCGCAAGTCAAACAGCGCCTCAACCAGGCGTCACCGCCCACCAACGTCTAGGGGCCGGGACAATGGTCAGAGCAGACGTTTTATTTCATGAAGCCAACGGGTGTTTTGCAGAGCTCTCATCTTTCAAGCGGGTGGTGTTTACACTGTCACGATCCTATTGTTACCTTCCCCTTCGCAGAGGGCCTCGGCGTCAGGTTACACCACGGTGGAATAAACCTCCAGGAGCCGGGATAAACTCTTTATCAGGTGAACTCCAAATAGCTCCGGAGCCTGCCGTGCCTCTCCTCGATAAAGGTGGCAACCGAGGCAAGGCTTTTTCGGAGCCCAGAGGAAAAAAAAAAGAAAAAGCCAGAGTGTGAGAGACAGAGGCCAAATCAGCACACAGCTGCTGAGTGAACTCAGCATGAAGGGCTTGTAATGGAATGCTCAGTCAGACGCCAGCGCCTCCTGTACAATATTAACTGGGGCTCAATGTGCGTCATCCAGTAAACAGCTGACCCTGGGAGGGTTGGGGCGAGAGAGAGAGAGAGAGAGAGAGAGAGAGAGAGAGAGAGAGAGAGACAGAACATGTCTCTTGAACTCTCTCCTTCTTTCTTTCTTCTGGAGTGTTGCATGCATTCTGTACCTTAAAGGTTAATGTTTTATAATCCCCCTACCATCTCAAACACAACTTTTAAAGGGTCCACTAATGAGACTCCCTGTTTTGAAATGGCCTCCTGCAGCATGTAAACACATTTTTATTGTGTGTGTGTAATGTATTACTGTAATGCAACATTCAAACCTTCTCCCACTCTTTTGTCATATTACGGCAACAGTCGTAGTTTTAAAAAACACAATTACGTTACAATAACAATCAAATCACCGTTTTTAATTCGTCAAAACCTAAACTCACACTTTTATTGTGTCTTTTGGATACAATATTATCCCCAAGAACAGAAATAATCCGTGTGTATGCTTTTGCAGCAATTATTCCTTAATGCACCTTATTCATTCATTCATTCATTATCTGTAACTCTTATCCAGTTCAGGGTCACGGTGGGTCCAGAGCCTACCTGGAATCATTGGGTGCATGGTGGGAATACACCCTGGAGGGGGCGCCAATCCTTCACAGGGCAACAACACACACTCACACATTCACTCACACACTCACACCTACGGACACTTTCGAGTCACCAATCCACCTACCAACGTGTTTTTGGACTGTGGGAGGAAACCAGAGCACCCGGAGGAAACCCAAGCAGACACAGGGAGAACACACCACACTCCTCACAGACAGTCACCCGGAGGAAACCCACGCAGACACAGGGAGAACACACCACACTCCTCACAGACAGTCACCCGGAGGAAACCCACACAGACACAGGGAGAACACACCACACTCCTCACAGACAGTCACCCGGAGGAAACCCACGCAGACACAGGGAGAACACACCACACTCCTCACAGACAGTCACCCGGAGGAAACCCACGCAGACACAGGGAGAACACACCACACTCCTCACAGACAGTCACCCGGAGGAAACCCACACAGACACAGGGAGAACACACCACACTCCTCACAGACAGTCACCCGGAGGAAACCCACGCAGACACAGGGAGAACACACCACACTCCTCACAGACAGTCACCCGGAGGAAACCCACGCAGACACAGGGAGAACACACCACACTCCTCACAGACAGTCACCCGGAGGAAACCCACGCAGACACAGGGAGAACACACCACACTCCTCACAGACAGTCACCCGGAGGAAACCCACACAGACACAGAGAGAACAGACCACACTCCTCACAGACAGTCACCCGGAGGAAACCCACGCAGACACAGGGAGAACACACCACATTCCTCACAGACAGTCACCCGGAGGAAACCCACGCAGACACAGAGAGAACACACCACACTCCTCACAGACAGTCACCCAGAGGAAACCCACGCAGACACAGAGAGAACACACCACACTCCTCACAGACAGTCACCCGGAGGAAACCCACGCAGACACAGGGAGAACACACCACACTCCTCACAGACAGTCACCCGGAGGAAACCCACACAGACACAGAGAGAACAGACCACACTCCTCACAGACAGACACCCGGAGGAAACCCACGCAGACACAGGGATAACACACCACACTCCTCACAGACAGTCACCCGGAGGAAACCCACGCAGACACAGGGAGAACACACCACACTCCTCACAGACAGTCACCCGGAGGAAACCCACGCAGACACAGAGAGAACACACCACACTCCTCACAGACAGTCACCCAGAGGAAACCCACGCAGACACAGAGAGAACACACCACACTCCTCACAGACAGTCACCCACAGAGGGTGCCTCAGATGGGGGACTAAGAAAAATAAAAATGTTGTAGTTCTACTTATTACTTAGTAATATTTACCTTGTTAACCAATGAAATAAAGCTTATAGAAACACGACCTGCATCTGTGTGACATGTGGAAGTGCACTGTTAAGATAAAGGAAGAGCCTAAGTGGATAAGTAGCAGTACTCCCCTCTCCATTTCTCTGGGACTGATCGGGTTTCCTGTCACGTTTCCCAGCTGCTCTGAAAACGTCACACGTGTGCTCGGCCTTAGAGTTCAGAGGGCAGACTTTTCCGTCCTTCCTCGAGTCCTCAACTCCTTTTTGTTGTGGGCTTTGTCTTCTGGTACTGTAGGACAACACCCTTTACACTTGTACAGTAGAGCAGGGGTTTCCAGCCGTTTAACGACCACAGACTGGACGACGGGGGGAGGGGAGTGTCTGCTGAGGGTGGGGTGAGGGGTAACTGCTTAAAAGACTCATTGTTCACGCCCTGTGAAGCACCGGCGCCCCCTCCAGGTTGTGTTCCTGCCTTGGCTCCAGTGATTCTGGGTAGACTCCGGACCCACCGTGCCCCTGAACTGGATAAGCGCTTACAAATCCTCACAATAATAATAATAAATAAGTTATTAGTCTCATTTGCACACTGCAAACAGCAGCTGACAGGTGATATACCGCCCAGCCTTAAGGGCAATCCCACAAACTTCTCCTTAATGCTGTCATTAAGTTGTTCTCAAAGTTATTGAGAGCGCTTGGAAGCGCAGTGCTCTTGGAGCGTCAGTGCTAGTGATTGGAACCAGATGTTTGAATCTTTTTAAATGCCTCTAAAAGCTACCGCACAGAAAGCGGTTACACCAAGTGGTCAGGAACACGCGGTCTGACGCAGAAGGCATTGTTTTAAGGCAATAATTCACCCAGAAAACTTTCACTTTCATTTTTCTCTTTCTTTCTCATTGGCAAACGTACACACAAGACTTTTGAGGACAAGTTGGGTCACTGCCGGGATAAACGTGGATATATTTCACTGCAGTCTTCACCGCTCCTGGGTCCCATCACCTCCACTGCAAATACATTCACCTCGATTGCTTTCTCACCAAACGATCTGCAACTATTCAGTTATTTCATTTCACAACACGAGTTTAAAGCAAGTTATTATCTTTGAACTTGTTACATCACGTTTAGTCGAAGTGCGGTCGTTTTCTCTTGCTATGAAACACTTGTGGTTTATGACTGAGTGAGTGAGTGAGTGCCAGTGGGTCATGGACTTTTTTATTACCCAATAAAATCAAAATTACCCAATAATTACCCAAAATATTTATATCACCCAATAAAATAAAAGCCTAATTTTCACCATTTAATCAAGTCTCCATTAATTAAAAACATTCATTCAGTCATTCATTCAAGTCTTCATACACTCACCTCATTAAATATGTGACATTGGGAGGGGAACATAGGACCAAAAGTGATGTGATACAGTAAACTGATTACTCAAAACTTTAAATACAGAGTGTAACATTACAACAATGAGTTCTGAGAATTGGTGTAACTCATAGGTCTCTATGAGGTCAAAGTTAATTGCATACAAAGCATTAATGTGTGCTGCCTCTCTGAGCCTGTCCTCTGTGGCACTGTATTTTGCACGAGTGTGTGCTACTTCCAAATATGTCTGGAGTGACTGGACCTTAATCTGGTCACAGTGTTTTCTGTGGGTGGCTACGGATACTGGAAGCCTGTGCTAGCATTTCTCCTGCTGTGTTGCTATCAGTGTATGAAGAGTGGGAGAAGAGGGTTCCGTTGACAATCCAACACAATGAGCAGCACTTTGAACACATTTTATAAGTGGTCAGTAACTCATGAAAGAATAAAGTTACATCAAAACCAAGCACACTTGGTGAAATTCACACTTTCTTGTGAAATTCCCAATAAGTTTGATATGTCACATGACCCTCTTCCCATTGAAAAAACAAAAGTTGGATCCAAAATGGCCACCATGGTCACCACCCATCTTGAAAAGTTTCCCCCCTCCCTTATACTAATGTGCCACAAACAGGAAGTTAACATCACCAACCATTCCCATGTTATTAATGTGTATCTACATAAATGGCCCACCCTGTACATCAAGAACAGGTGTAAACTAGGGTGACCATATGTCCCTGTTTCCCCAGACATGGGGAATGTTGTCCATCTGAGATTTTGAAATTACAATTTGTAAAGTATTTCTACGTAATATCTGACTCCCAGCGATGCCCTGTTCTGTTATCAAGTCTATCACTTCTGGTTTATAAAATATAAAAGGTGCTTGCTTTAAAAACATTGTCTACAGATGTGAAAACAAATGAAGTCATTTTGGTTTCTGTCATAATCTGGATTTTTCTGGTGTAAATGACTCACTTGTGCATCTTTTCAAAACAGTGATTCAGTTCTGTATTTGTTATAAACAGAAAAGAACAGGCTTTCCATGATCATAAAATGTCAGGAAAGTTTGTTTAGAAAGAAACATTGACTGTAAAAGAATGTGAACATCTGGCTATAAAGGCATTTGTTAGCTGTCTTGTTAAACTGTAGCTAGTGGTCAGCAAATGTAAACAGGTCATAGATGTAAAGTAACCCTTAGCCAGTTCAGGGTCGCTGTGCGTCCAGATCCTACCTGAAATCATTGGGCGCAAGGCGGGAACACACCCTGGAGGGGGAGCCAGTCCTTCGAATTGAGTGAAATCCCATTCTTAATTAATAGTGTGTAATATGATGTCAGGCCATCCTTTGGAGTTTTAAATCTTCTGGGAAGTCTTCCACAAGGCTTATGGGATTTTCTGACCATTTGTGAGGTCAGACACTGATGTTAGACGAGGCCTGGCTCACAGTCTTTGCACTAATTCATCCCAAAGGTGTTCTATCAGGTTTAGGTCAGGACTTTTTCTTTATGGACCTTGCCTTGTGCACTGGTGCACGGTCGTGTTGAAACAGGAAGAGGCCGTCCCCAAACTGTTCCCACAAAGTTGGGAGCATGAAATTGTCCAAAAAAAGTTACTTTCTCTGGAAGTGCCGAACCCAACTCCTCAAAAACAACCCCACACCAGATTTTACACTTGTAACAATGCCATCAGACAAGAACCGTTCCCCGGCAATCGCCAAATCTAGTCTTGTCCATTCGATTGCCAGGTGGAGAAGCATGATTCGTCACTCCAGAGAACATGTCTGCACCGCTCTAGAGTCCAGAGGTGCTCTACATCACTGCATCTGATGCTTTGGTGATGTGAGGCTTGGATGCAGCTGCTCAGCCATGGAAACCCATTCCATGAAGCTCTCTATGCACTGTTCTTAAGGTAATCTGAAGGCCACATGGAGTTTGGAGGTCTGTAGCAACTGACTTGTAGAAAGTTGGTGATGTCTGAGCATTAATCCTCAGCATCCGCTGACCCAGCTCTGTCATTTTACGTGGCTACCACTTTGTGGCTGAGTTGCTGTGGTTCCCAATCGCTTCCATTTTGTGATAATAATACTAATAATAATAATAATGTGTGTGTATGTGTGTGTGTGTGTGTGTGTGTGTGTGTGTGTGTGTGGCAATTGACTTCTAGAAAGTTGGTGATGTCTGAGCATTGATCCTCAGCATCCGCTGACCCAGCTCTGTCATTTTACGTGGCTACCACTTTGTGGCTAAATTGCTGTGGTTCCCAATCACTTCCATTTGGTGATAATACTACTACTACTAATAATAATGTGTGTATGTGTGTGTGTGTGTAGCAATTGACTTGTAGAAAGTTGGTGATGTCTGAGCATTGATCCTCAGCATCCACTCTCCCAGCTCTGTTATTTTACGTGGCTACCACTTTGTGGCTGAGTTGCTGTGGTTCCCAATCGCTTCAATTTTGGGATAATAATACTGACAGTTGACTGTGGAATGTTTAGTAGAGAGGAAATGTCACGACTGGACTTGTTGCACAGGTGGCATCCTATCACAATACCACACTGGAATTCAGAGTGATCCATTCTTTCATAAATGTTTCCAGAAGCAGTCTGCATGCCTAGGTGCTTGGTTTTATACACCTGTGGCCATGGAAGTGATTGTAGCACCTGAATTTAACAATTTGGACGAGCGAGTGAACACTTTGGGCCACATAATGTATTTTCCAGGGAGAAATAACCAAACTAATCCCATCACATTTCGAGTGAAGTAGTGAGTAACTTTGTTGGTCCACACTATGTCCCAGTACAGTTCTAGGCCTAAGCACTTGAGAGCAGTTAGACATCTGCTTTTGGCTGTGTACTGTTAACTCTTCTGTTAAAGTAACTACACTGTCTCTAGGGTCTGGTTTTGGATAACTGTACCCACCTCATCAGCTAATTATCCAGCCCAGGTCAGTGGGTCTCTGAGTCTGAAGCTGAGAAGCCCTCATTTCAGGGCATAGCAGAATGTTGATGGAGAAAGCCAAACCGACGTGGCCTGCAGATGACATTAGCTGAGTGTCAAGGCGAGGAGGGGAGTGGAGACTAGTGTCGCATCACGTAGGCCTCTGCCTCTGGCGGACTTACGCCTGTCTGGGAAAACTGGCGTTCGTCCAGGGAAGCCAGGCCTCGTGGGATGTTGCATAAGCCTCAGAGTCGTGTTTGTGTTTGAGAGGAATATGGTGCTAACAGAGGGATGATGATGAAGATGATCGTGCTGAGTTCATTTCACATAATCATCATCATCATCATCATCACCACTAACTTTCACTCTGAAGGGGCTGTGACATCACAGATGTCCCTGTGCACTGAAAACGAAAGCAACTGATAGAGGGACAACACAACATCGCTCCAATTGACAGTGGAGTTGTGCAGTTTGTGCTATTTGCAACGAGAGTGAGCACAACATTTCACACACTCTCCCTTCCCCCTTTTTCTCTCGCTCTCTCTAGCTCTCAAACACTCACTCTCTCTTCCTCTCTCGCTGAGTAACAAGCTGAAGCTAAAAACCAGCCCAGTGACGTGGTTCCACAATTCCTGCCGACGCAGGAACTCAACATTGCATTTAATCGTACCCTTGATGCAAATAAAGGTCATAATTATGAATGTACAGAACACAATAAAGCCCAGTGCTGTTGTAAAAGGAGATCTGCCAGAGCTTACACAGGAAACAGGAAGAAAAGCATGTGTCTGCTTTTATAAAATGGTGAGTGTATATGACATATTAACACACTCTGTTCAGCAATGAGTCTTTTAGTCTTTATTCAGTGGAGATGAATTACTCAGAAAGGTACAGCACCAGTGAGTGTGAGTGTGTGTGTGTGTGTGTGTGTCTGGGAGAGTATGAGTCTGCCCACTGGGTAAGTTTGGGAAACTGTCTACTGGTTTGAGTGACTGTGTGAATGTATGAGTGACTGGGTGAGTGAGTGAGTGAGTGGGTGAATGTATGAGTGACTGGGTGAGTGAGTGAGTGAGTGAGTGGGTGAATGTATGAGTGACTGGGTGAGTGTGTGAGTGAGTGAGTGAGTGAGTGACTGGGTGAGTGTATGAGTGAGTGAGTGAGTGAGTGAGTAAGTGAGTGAGTGACTGGGTGAATGTATGAGTGACTGGGTGAGTGTGTGAGTGAGTGAGTGAGTGAGTGAGTGACTGGGTGAATGTATGAGTGACTGGGTGAGTGAGTGAGTGAGTGAGTGAGTGAGTGAGTGGGTGAGTGTGTGTGTGTGTGTGTGAGAAAGTGACTGGGAGAGTATGAATCTGCCCACTGGGTACGTTTGTGAAATTGTCTACTGGTTGGAGTGACTGGGTGAATGTATGAGTGAGTGGGTGAGTGTGTGAGTGAGTGAGTGAGTGAGTGACTGGGTGGGTGAGTGAGTGAGTGACTGGGTGAATGTATGAGTGACTGGGTGAGTGTGTGCGTGAGTGAGTGAATGAGTGACTGGGTGAGTGTGTGAGTGAGTGAGTGAGTGAGTGAGTGACTGGGTGAGTGTGTGGTGTCCTGAGAGGGACTGGGTCCCTGGCCAGGGTTCATTTCCTGCCTGGGCCCAGTGGACACTGACTGAGATGATGTGGATAGACTGGTGAATGAACAAATTAATGGATGAATGGATGAATAGCATTGTGTGTAAAAGGCCTTTAAAAACATGTTCATAGACTGCCTTCGTTACAGTTTCTACAGTTTCAGAGTTCAATTGTACAAGTCGATTGATTGGTTTCTCCCAACCCAGTTAATTCCCAAACATATTCAGTGATGTTAAGGTCCGGGCTGTGGGGCGCTCAGTCAATTATTTTTACCTCAGCTACCGCTTCTTTGTTGTATCCGATAAAGCTCTTATTTGTCTACTCCCTGTTCTGAGCTTCACATCCTTTCAGACCCACAGCGTTGGGTTGTATTCTGACAGTGGAAATCTGGGCTCAAATACCTGTGGATGGGGCTGGGCAATGAATCAAAAATTAATTGAAATCGACATTCAGAACTTCTAATCGACATAATCTTGTCTGTATTGATTATTATGATCGTTTTTATTCTGTTACGTCCCCACTGTGTGTTCATGTACTGTCCCTTTAAAACCACGCTACCAAGCTGTAGTCACGTGATCTGCCACATCAAAGCAACCCAAACGCAGAGACCGACCAAGAGACTTGAGCAGCTCGTACCAAAGAAAAACACCAAAAAAAGCGTCTGTGGTTTGGACGTGCTGTGCTTGACTATAATTAAGATGACAGTGAACGAAAGGAGCAAGCTCCCAGCAACATTCGAAAAAATATCCCATATTTAATACTGGAGAATATTTACAGTACAAGCCTCTTCATGAACTACGAGGGTCAAAAATACAACAACAAAATAATTATTAATTAATCATAATCACGATAAAATGTGGCAGCAGGTAGTGTCACAGTAACACAGCTCCAGGGACCTGGAGGTTGTGGGTTCAATTCCCACTCCGGGTGACTGTCTGTGAGGAGTGTGGTGTGTTCTCCCTGTGTCTGCGTGGGTTTCCTCCGGGTGACTGTCTGTGAGGAGTGTGGTGTGTTCTCCCTGTGTCTGTGTGGGTTTCCTCCGGGTGACTGTCTGTGAGGAGTGTGGTGTGTTCTCCCTGTGTCTGTGTGGGTTTCCTCCGGGTGACTGTCTGTGAGGAGTGTGGTGTGTTCTCCCTGTGTCTGTGTGGGTTTCCTCCGGGTGACTGTCTGTGAGGAGTGTGGTGTGTTCTCCCTGTGTCTGTGTGGGTTTCCTCCGGGTGACTGTCTGTGAGGAGTGTGGTGTGTTCTCCCTGTGTCTGCGTGGGTTGGTAGGTGGATTGACGACTCCAAAGTGTCCGTAGGTGTGAATGTGTGAGTGTGTGTGTGTTGCCCTGTGAAGGACTGGCGCCCCCTCCAGGGTGTGTTCCTGCCTTGCGCCCAATGATTCCAGGAAGGCTTTAAACCCACCGCGACCCTGAACTGGATAAGGGTTACAGATAATGGATGGATGAATGAATGAATGAATGAATGAATGATAAAATGTTAAATTAATCGTGATATTGATATTGCGCTCATATCGCCCAACACTAATTTTGGATATTCTCAGATCTGATCTCCACAGGACTATCTTGTATTTAAGAGGTCATTTTAAGAGGTAACTCAATAACGGAAGAGCGTATAAGCTACTGTGTATATGTCTTGTTTGCAGCTGTATAATGCTGTGATCCATCGGTATGGGCCACACCTGCACAGCCCCTTGGGAGATTTCCCTTGCTTTTGGCCCCTTACTGGGAGAAGCATTACTCTGGGGGATTTCTAGGAATTGTTTTCACCCTGACATCCGCGTCCTCATGAGAGGAACACACACACAGACACATGACCGGGGCTCCTTCGCACTCCGGCCCTTGTGTGAGGGACTTTGGGAACACAGATTCTCAGAGCCTCGTTCTCCCTGAATAATGCCAGTGTAACACAGTTATCCTGCCCCTGCACTCAAGGCGCAACTCCTGATAATGCTTTTGCGTCAGCAAAGTTTGGAGGGTTGTTTCTGAGGTGATTCACAGGCTTTGGGTGATGCTGAAGGAGCTGTCTGCCCCCTGCAGGCTGGAATGAACAACACACTTCATTTGGCTTCTGTTTACCAGCTAAAAGCGTATAGTATAAGGATTGTGCTGTTGTGTTGAGCACTAAATAACTGACGTTTTTTTTTTTTTCATGGAATGTGTCAGTTTAACTGTTTCTATTCATTCATCCATGTTCTGGAATCACTTCATCGCAAGAATTTAGCACACTCACCCAGTCACACTGTCAATGTCCACTGGAGCACCCAGAGGACACCCACAAAGACACAGGGAGAACATGCCACACTCCTCACAGACTAGAGGCAAGGGTCAAACTCAGGAGCCCACAATTTTGAAGCCAAGTGACACCAACACCACCATGCCAATGTCTTTCTATTCAGCTCACACACATACATTACATCGCTAAAAATATTCACACACTTATCCAAATAATTAAATTCAGGGGTTCCAATCACTTCCATGGCCACGGGTGTTTGAAACCAAACATCTAGGAATGCAGACTGCTTCTACAATCATTTGTGAAAGAACGTGTCACTCTGAAGAGCTCAGAGGATTCCTTCGTAGTACCAGTCCAGTCGTGAACTTTCCTCACTACTAAATATTCCATAATCAGCTCTCAGTGGTGTTGTAACAAAGCGGATGCAACTGGGAACCATAGCAACTCAGCCACCAAGTGGTAGGCCATGTAAAATGACAGAGCACGGTCATACCAAGAGATTCTGGGCAGTTTCATGCTTCTAACTTTGTGAGAACAGTTTGGGGATGGCCCCTTCCTGTTTCAGCATGACTGTGCACCAGTGCACAAAGCAAGAACACACCCTGGAGGGGGTGCCACTCACACACTCAGACCTATGGACATATTTGAGTCGCCAATCCGTCTACTAACGTGTGTTTTTGGACCATAGGAGGAAACAGGAACACCCGGAGGACACCCACCCAGACACAGGGAGAACACACCAATCTCCCCACAGTCACCCAGAGCCATAACCCCAGACCTCTAGAGCTGTGTGACAGCAAAACTACCTGCTGTGCCAATGTGCCGCCCTGTTTTTCAGAATTACAGTCCACAATTCACAAAACAATCCACCCAGTTGGGGTCGGCATTTCCATCCAGGTGTGTCCCCTCCTGGCTGCATGACTAATGTCCCGAGCCTGTAGAGGATGTTGTGCTGTTACAGAGCTAAACTAGATGCCATCCAGGGAAAACGTGGCACTGTAGTCATTTAGTAAATATTAAACAGTAATAAGGCTCATGAGACGCATGTGAGTCTAGCTAGTAATTGAGGAAAAGGGTTTATTAATGGTCGCTCTCGGGTGGTTTCCACCGTAAAGCGATCTGTGACTCATCAGTGAACTCATTAAAATATGTCTCTGAAACAATAGCTTGAAGCTAAAATACTCTCTCTCCCACTCTCCCTCATCCCATACTCTGTGTCTGTGGAGAACAAGGGGTCATTAGCTCGTAATAGCTGCTGGCAGAACGAGGTGAAAGGCAGATTTAGTCACTTGCAGTAGCCGCAAGAAAAACGCTACACCCACAGGTCAAAGGGCAATTGCTCTGTCTGTGTCTTCAGGCCTCGGCAGCAGTGGTTCTCTTCCACACTGAGCATTAAGACACTGGAACTGTGTCTAATAAACACCTGGCTGTATTATTATATTAATCAAATCAAATTAAATAATTAATTCATTGTCTGAACCATCCATCCATCCATTATCTGTAACCACTTATCCATTTCAGGGTTGCGGTGGGTCTGGAGCCTACCCGGAATCACTGGGCGCAAAGCGGGAAAACACCCTGAAGGGCGATAAACACTCACACATTCACATCTATGGAGACCTTTGAGTCACCAATCCACCTACCAACGTATGTTTTTGGACTGTGGGAGGAAACCCGAGCACACGGAGTAAACCCACGCAGACACAGGGAGAACACACCACACTCCTCGCAGACAGTTACCCGGAGGAAACCCACGCAGACACAGGGAGAACACACCACACTCCTCGCAGACAGTTACCCGGAGGAAACCCACGCAGACACAGGGAGAACACACCACACTCCTCACAGACAGTCACCCGGAGGAAACTCATGCAGACACAGGGAGAACACACCACACTCCTCACAGACAGTCACCCGGAGGAAACTCATGCAGACACAGGGAGAACACACCACACTCCTCACAGACAGTCACCCGGAAGAAACTCACGCAGACACAGGGAGAACACACCACACTCCTCACAGACAGTCACCCGGAGGAAACCCACGCAGACACAGGGAGAACACACCACACTCCTCGCAGACAGTTACCCGGAGGAAACCCACGCAGACACAGGGAGAACACACCACACTCCTCACAGACAGTCACCCGGAGGAAACCCACGCAGACACAGGGAGAACACACCACACTCCTCACAGACAGTCACCCGGAAGAAACTCACGCAGACACAGGGAGAACACACCACACTCCTCACAGACAGTCACCCGGAGGAAACCCACGCAGACACAGGGAGAACACACCACACTCCTCACAGTCACCCGAAGGAAACCCATGCAGACACAGGGAGAACACACCACACTCCTCACAGACATTCACCTGGAGGAAACCCACACAGACACAGGGAGAACACACCACACTCTTCACAGACAGTCACCCGGAGGAAACCCACGCAGACACAGGGAGAACACACCACACTCCTCACAGACAGTCACCCGGAGGAAACCCACACAGACACAGGGAGAACACACCACACTCCTCACAGACAGTCACCCGGAGGAAACCCACACAGACACAGGGAGAACACACCACACTCCTCACAGACAGTCACCCGGACCGTGACGGAGCTGTGTAACGTGCTTCTATACAAACTGTAAAAATGGCATGTGAATATAAAGAAGGACATTTCCTGTGAGTGATTTGGAAAGGAAAGTTTTAAAGGTCAATGCCCGATGACGGTGCAGACGGTTTAACTCTGAATATGACAAAAAAGTTGTGATTTTTCTGCATCCATCCACCTCCCTGCCCCAACAGCTCAGCAGTCCCTTCATCTTTATCATACCTTCATTTTCTGCCTTTTCTTCTGTCTCTCTCTGCTTTTCATCATGGGGAAGACAGCAATTCCCACCCCTTTGTGCCCATTCAGAACGAGGTCTTTGACTTATAACAAAACCACCCTGTTTATTTCTGCAGGATAAAGCAAGCAGTATAAAGGCCATAAAGAGAAATACGACCATAAAAATAAACCATAAACAATCTCTCTCTCTCTCTCTCTCTCTCTCTCTCACACACACACACTTTGTTCTCTGCAGTCTTATTTTTTCTTTTGTTCTTTCTTCTTGTTGTTCCTCCCTCTCTCCCCACTGTCCATTTCTCTTTCCTCCTTCTTTTTGCTTCCATTTTTCCCTTCACCATCACAATTTTCTTCAATTTCTGTTTCTTTTTGTCCTTTCCTTTCTTTAGCTTTCTTTCTCATATTTTCCCTATTTACTCTCTTGTTCTCTCTCTCACTCTCTCTCTCTCTCTCTCTCTCTCTCTCTCTCTCTCTCTCTCTCTCTCTCACTCACTCACTCTTACTCTCTTTCTCACTCACTCACTCTCTCACTCACTCTCTTTCTCACTCACTCTCACTCACTCTCTCTATCTCTCTCTCTCTCTCTCTTTCACTTACTCTGTCTCTCTCACTCACTCTCCCTCTCTCTCACTCACTCTCTCTATCTCTCTCTCTCTTTCACTTACTCTGTCTCTCTCACTCACTCTCCCTCTCTCTCACTCACTCTCTCTATCTCTCTCTCTCTCTTTCACTTACTCTGTCTCTCTCACTCACTCTCCCTCTCTCTCACTCACTCTCTCTATCTCTCTCTTACTCTCTCTTACTCACTCTCACTCTCTCTCTCTCTCTCTCTCTTTCACTTACTCTGTCTCTCTCACTCACTCTCCCTCTCTCTCACTCACTCTCTCTATCTCTCTCTTACTCTCTCTTACTCACTCTCACTCTCTCTCTCACTCACTCACTCTCACTCTCTCACACACTCTCTAATTCTCTCTCTCTCTCTCTCTCTCTCTCTCTCTCTTACCCACTCACTCTCACTCTCTCTCTCACAATCTCTCATTCACTTACTCTCTCTCACTCTCTCTCACTCACTCATTCACTCTCTCTCTCTCTCACTCTCTCTCTCTCTCACTCTCTCTCTCTCTCTCTCTCTCTCTCTCTCTCTCTCTGATTTCTGCTGCTTAGTAATAACTCATATATCGTCATCTAGAGCCCTAGCTGAAGTCTGGGGGAGGAGAGAGAGGAGGTAAGGGTTCAGTGGAATGCTTTCTCTAAGATTTATGGCTTTCGTAGCAATGACGCAAAACAGTCAAATTAAAGCTGAGACGTTTTTTTAACCTCGCACCATACCCCCCCCCCCCACCCCCACCCCACCCCCAAACTCCGAGGCATCAGAGCTCTACATGGGCGTCATATGTACACACATCAGTAGGAATGAATGAATAAGTAAGTGAACAAATAAATAGAGGAATACTTATAAATATAAATGTGGATTTAATTGATCAAGTATCAAATATCACTTTGATATTCTGCGATTAATCACGATTAATTGAGTGAAAATGCTAGCATTTCCTATTTTATTTGGGCGGGAGATGAAACATGTTCAGGGTGATCCAAACTGTTTAGAGGAAACCTTTTACTTTATTCTAATATTTCAGAGTATTTATTTATTTATTTATTTATTATATATAGGATTTTTTTCAGCAGTGGTGTCAGGCTCACCCTCTCCCCCACTCTCATATATATGTTCATATAAATCTTCACGTAAGGAACATTTTTAGGGGGGCAAATGACCCCACACCTAAAAAGAAATGTCGAAACATAATACACAGAGCATGCTATGACACATTCCACTTGTAACTGTCATTAAAACGTCAAGGCTTTTCTGACCTATGCCACAGAATCTCTTTGGCATGCATCGTTAAGCACTGGGTGTCCATCCCCTTGTCGCCAGTTGGTGGTCTGTTCTTTTTTGAACCACTGTAGCAATGACCACTACTGACCAGGAGCACCATGCAGCATTCATGACCTGAACATTTCTGTCTTATCCAACTGGTTGACTGTTCAATATCAAAGTCCTACATCAGTAATAATAAATAATAATATAATGACCAAGGGCGGCACGGTGGTGCAGCAGGTAATGTCGCAGTCACACAGCTCCAGGGACCTGGAGGTTGTGAGTTCGATTCCTGCTCCGGGTGACTGTCTGTGAGGAGTGTGGTGTGTTCTCCCTGTGTCTGCGCGGTGCTCCGGTTTCTTCCCACAGTCCAAAAACACACGTTAGTAGGTGGATTGGCGACTCAAAAGTGTCCGTGAGTGTGTGTGTGAATGTGTGTCTGTGCTGCCCTGTGAAGGACTGGCGCCCCCTCCAGGGTGTATTCCCCGCCTTGCACCCAATGAGTCCAGGTAGGCTCTGGACCCACCGTGACCCTGAACTGGATAAGGGTTACAGATAATGGATGGATGGATGGATATAATGACCAAACAGTAACGTGCTTTCTCTTTCATGCATGGTCTCTTCTTCCCGCTCTGAAGGAAATGCTTCATTTCCCCATGAGGACACACACAGGATGTGTATTCCTGCTCGAGTAATGTGTGTGGACATGAGGGCTACACAGGGACATGTGTGAAGTGTTTTAATATCAGTGTGTGTTATAATAATCAGTGTTAGGCCTCAGCTCAGATCATACAGTTAAAGGGTTTAGCAACTGAGCCACAAACAAATGCTATGTTTAAGAAACTGAAGCGAGCTCGGGTCCTGAACATTAAACGCTTCGTGAGCAGAGGCCGGCGGGGGCGTGGGGAGGGGGACATCATGCTCCGGCGCGGTACGCTTTCACCAGGCCAAGGGTGAGTACACCCTAAGAATGTTTTTCCAATCAGACAGAATACCAGAGCCTTTTTGGCACCAGGAAACTGGAACTGTGCTGTTTCCACCGGCCATTGATCCAGTCCTGAATGCTGCTGCTTTATAGATCCTCCGTCAAAGGCAGAACCTACAAACCCTCGTTCAAAAACTGTGCTCTGTAATACACACAAAAACAGTTCTGAGGCTGCAAGCTGTTTTAAAAGGGTGTTTGACAAACTGAAGGAGACATCACAGAGCCCCACTAAGCGTATACACACACACACACACACACACACACACACACACAGAAAGAGAGAGACAGATACAGAGAGATCCTCAGTAACCACTGTCTACTGCTGAAAAGCCACATGTTCTTGGCCATTCTTCCCCTGTTATAAGAGAACACAGAAAGGCCGTCTATACGACACTGTGCTGACAGCCGTGGCCGCAACAAGAGTTTTGAAGCAGAGAATATCCTCTTGGTGCCGGATTGCTGAAGTGTGTGTGTGTGTGTGAGAGACCCAAGCATCTCATGATGGAGGAAAAAAACAAGCACTGCTAAACTGAATCTTCATTCTCAGTGAGGACCTCGGGAGAAATCAGGATCACACACTGGGTGAGATGACCTTTGCGAATTATGATATAATACTAGTCTTGTCACATCCAAAACAAAGCAGAGAGGGGTAACATTGAATAGTGCAGTCTCTGTATTACAGGTCAGTGAAGAATCACAGTGATTTTCAAGCTATAACTGAATCCAGGTCGGTTTTATATCACCACCTCTGGACAGATATCGTTTAAGAGGCTGAATATTAGTGGAGTGATTATTGGAGTGGTATGGGGCGGTATGGTGGCGCAGCAGGTAGGTGTCGCAGTCACAGCTCCAGGGGCCTGGAGGTTGTGGTTTCGATTCCCGCTCCGGGTGACTGTCTGTGAAGAGTGTGGTGTGTTCTCCCTGTGTCTGCGTGGGTTTCCTCTGGGTGACTGTCTGTGAGGAGTGTGGTGTGTTCTCCCTGTGTCTGCGTGGGTTTCCTCTGGGTGACTGTCTGTGAGGAGTGTGGTGTGTTCTCCCTGTGTCTGCGTGGGTTTCCTCCGGGTGACTGTCTGTGAAGAGTGTGGTGTGTTCTCCCTGTGTCTGCGTGGGTTTCCTCTGGGTGACTGTCTGTGAGGAGTGTGGTGTGTTCTCCCTGTGTCTGCGTGGGTTTCCTCCGGGTGACTGTCTCTGTGGAGTGTGGTGTGTTCCCCCTGTGTCTGAGTGGGTTTCCTCCGGGTGACTGTCTGTGAGGAGTGTGGTGTGTTCTCCCTGTGTCTGCGTGGGTTTCCTCCGGGTGACTGTCTGTGAGGAGTGTGGTGTGTTCTCCCTGTGTCTGCATGGGTTTCCTCCGGGTGACTGTCTCTGAGGAGTGTGGTGTGTTCCCCCTGTGTCTGCGTGGGTTTCCTCCGGGTGACTGTCTCTGTGGAGTGTGGTGTGTTCCCCCTGTGTCTGCGTGGGTTTCCTCCGGGTGACTGTCTGTGAGGAGTGTGGTGTGTTCTCCCTGTGTCTGCGTGGGTTTCCTCCGGGTGACTGTCTGTGAGGAGTGTGGTGTGTTCTCTCTGTGTCTGCATGGGTTTCCTCCGGGTGATTCCAGGTAGGCTCTGGACCCACCACGACCCTGAACTGGATAAGGGTTACAGATCATGAATTAATGAATGTAGTGGTACGAGTGGATCAGACACAGCAGTGCTGCTGGAGTTTTTGACCTACTGTCTCTGGCTTTACACCTACAATGTGGACCTTTTTTTATGTTTAACCAAACCGCCTGAAGCTTGATGCACATTGGACACAGAGGTCTTTAAGTCTGGCACTTTGATCCAGGTTCCAGTCCAGGATTTTACAACGGCCGACCTGTACCTGTCAACTGCTTTATCCGTTGAAGCTATAGCATCATACCAGCCGGCCATTTTAAAATCCCGGATCCAAAACCACTGGACTATGACATTCAGAGACTGGGCAAACCGTCTAGAGCCGTCACAGCTGGTATATCACTGTGGTACATTGTGACAGAAGAATCTCTCTCCTCTCATTTGGTGAAGTGTCGCCTGAAGGCTCTAACAGAAAAGGCGTTGGTTGCCGAACGTCTGCACAACTGGAAGAAGACAAGGACGTCAGCCTTACAGGAGACAAAGCATTCACAACTTCTGATCCCATCCTTAAAAGACAATGTAAAGAAATCCCAAAGCTTTCTGAATCAATTCTCCCTTTTATTTTTCCTCTGGAGTCAAAATGACATTAACAGTACACGCTGTGTCGGTGTGTACTGTAAATGATGAAGGGTAGAGGCTGTCGCGGTGGAGGGTGGGGTTTCTGTGTGTAAGCTGATCTTTAATATGAATTGTCGTTTAATGAACTTGTGCTCATCTCTTAATGAATTTCTGCTCAAATGACACCACAGTGACAGAGAATGACGCACTGAGTGACACACAGGCATAAGCTGGCCTTTTATCCAGCCTCTGTGTGTGTGTGTGTGTGTGTGTGCATGCATGCATGTGTGTGTGTGCACAATGAGTCTGAAAGGATCAAGAGAGAGGTGGCATAACCATGGTGACTGTGAAAGAGATCCGCCTCATACGTCTCTTCATCAGTTTTTCTGGCCTTTAAGCGCACACGGGGTGCACAGGGCTGACCTATGTCATGTCACACACACACACAGAGAGAGAGAGAGAGAGAGAGAGAGAGAGAGAGAGAGGTGGTGTTCATACCCTGCCTCAAAGCTAATGGACTGGCTGTGAACCTCTAATAAAACTCAGCTTAAGGGGAAAAAACTCTGATGTCAAACATCATCATCACCTCCTCCATTAGCAGCATTAATACACTGAACCACCACTGCCCCTGTCATCAGCTCCACTGACCATACAGGGGGTTACTTTAAACACTGAGGCTGTAAACTCTAGCAGCACTGCTGTGCCTGATCCACTCGTACCAACAGAACACACACTAACACACCACCACTACGTTAATGTCACTGCAGCGCTGAGAATGACCCACAACCGCGGTCACACCTGCTCTGTGGGGGGTCCTGACCATTGAGGATCAGGGTGAAATGGTGACGAGAAGGTATGCAGAGCAATAGATGGACTACGGTCTGTAATTGTAGAGCTACACCGTGCTCCTGTGAGGTCAGTGGGGCTCAGAGAAGGGACAGTGAGTGTAGAAACAAGGTGGATTCCTGTCTTAGAACCAACATTTAAATATTAGGGAATGGTAAACCCCTCCTCAGATTGTATGTGGTCAACAGTGGCCTCACTCAGCAGGCTGTTAGTCTCTAGACATGTGCTTGTCACAAGCTGTGTAGGTCACAAACATCGCACTGAAGAATGTGTTCATCTGTGTCGTCCCTTTGACCTCTCTGGACACTGTGGAGTTCTGTGGAAATGTGGACGGTGGCCCTCTAAGACTCTTATTCGAGTCACACTGACAGACTCAGGCCTTCCCAGAAGAGCACAGACTGGTTTTCCAGGGAAGTAGGGACACAGCTCCTCTTATCCACCCTGGTTTCCGAAGAAACGTTGGTTGAGCGTGTGTTTAAAAACTTCTGGACGCATGTGAATATACAGCCGTCTATTTTTCATGTGTGAATGAGCGCGGTCAAGTTTCAGCGCTCTTCTAGAGAAGCCCTGTCCTGTTGATTAAATATTCCTGGATGGAAACAAAGCAGGGATTTCCCATAACACCCAGGGACCCTGAAAAGAGGAAGGACAGACGACGTCTCTGACGGTCTGGGAGGAAGCTTCCAAAACAACGTGTGTGGGCGTTCATGCTGAAGCACATGTGTACACACACACATTGTACTCAGAGTGCTTGGATTTCCTCTTTACCGCAGTCCCGTTACATCACCTCATTCCTTCCTCCTGACCTGCTTACAGGCACTTCAACCATCCGCCTGCCAGGGACGTGGTTTTACTGCTCCCAGCCATTGTGTGTGTGTGTGTGTTTTCATAATACAAGATCAGATATTTGTTTATGTAGTATTCTAGGTCATAAGGGTGGGAGGAGGCAGGTCGATAGCAGCTCAAAACACAAACACGAGGCCTCTGTTAGCTAAAAGTTATTAGCCGTTACAAACACTACAGCTGTAACAAGGTAGAAGCTTCTGTCATAAACAAAACCACACTGTTTAACAGCAGCATTCTGCCAAAAGTCAGATTTACACATTTCACCCTTACCCTCAAAACAGTGTCCGAACTTTGCTTCTTCCTGTTTTTCACTGGAGCTACAATGCTAAGCTAGCTAACAAGTAACAATGACCTACCGCAGCAGTGGGGATATCCCTCTGTTCCCCAGGGTCCTATGTTCTCACAACTCCCTAAAATTTGTAGGGAAAACCCCTTCGTTTCTAGGGCCCTATGTTCCCAGGCCCTAATGTCACACTTCATAATATTAGAAGCTAGTTTTAAATTTCAGTGAAAACAATAAAACTTTAAAATACATTGTGTTTATTTTGTCTATTTGCAACTAATGACCGAAATACAATAAAAAAAACCCTCACCAAAGTGGAAATTTGTGGCTAAAATCCAAAACTTCACAGACTTTGGATCCAGGTTCGAGGCTGGGATTTAAAAATGGCGTTAGCTGCAAATGCTAATGTACTTGATTAGCTTGGTATAGTGTTATAAAGCCCCAGCCTGGAACCTGGACCCATACTCTGCACTATGCCATCTTAAGTCCAGAAGTGCTTTTACTGCAATAGCTCAAATGGTTTCTGACGGCTGTATATAAAACTCCTGTATTTCTATAATAGGTCTACTAGCATCCATTTTGAATTTGTATTTCCCCATGTGCTCTGCACAAAGGCTCAGCCACTGTAGCTGTAGCTAACCTGCATTAGCCAGTTATTCTAGGTCACTGTACATTAAAATATAGCCAAAGGCAGCGGGGAATGGCAGATTATTACCCATCAGTACGTCAGTGAGTTCCGTAAGTGCTGCCCTCGCCTTATGTGCCGCTGACAGGTGCACACAGCTTTGCACAACCTCCACAGAACAGTCCAATAAAGTCTGCCAGCCCTGAGCTGCGAATGAGCGATGAAGCACCATCCAATAACAATGGGATTCTTCCTTGGCTGATAGTAAACGGTTAACCCTTTAAGAGCTGTCCAGGTGGGTCCTGATCTTAGATTTCCCCCACGATCTGCAGAGGAATTGTGGAGCGAATGCCAATTCTGAAATCACAGGTAAAAATAGTGTTTGACCCCATGGATCCACCTCTGTCTAAACACTGGGGGCTTATTACCTCAGATTATACAAAAATAATAAAATTAAAAATAATAACAGCAGTGAGGCCATTTTGCAGAGCGTCCAGAGACATTTACCACTTGTGCATGCTGGGATGTGGAGTTAATAGCAGTGCTCTTAGCGCCCTCTCGTGGTGAAATAATGAAGCACACTCAGCTTTGGGAAATGAAATCAAGGCTTTTATTTAAACAGCACATTCATTGCAGCACTCAAGACACTTTTCGAACTGAACCGCACCGCACTCTGCACTTCTGTGCTCCTCGGGGGGGTTCGGGATCCTGACCTCATGTCACATCCAGCTCTATTTAAAACTTTTGCTTCAACATTCTACATTCAGGTTTAACTTAGAAAACAACAACAGAAGCACAGAATTAAAGAGATAAAAGGGGGGAAATAAAACACCCAAAACACTGAGGTCTCTCTACACAGGATCATGGGGCACAAGCTCTGACCCTCTGTAAACCTTCTGACCTCCAGTCGTATCTGATCGGGTTTAATAAACCAGCCTCGATCAACAGGCTGCACGGCCTCAGGAGGGAAAAATATAATAATAAAACAGTCACAAGGGGGCAGTATAACCCTAAAATATCGCTAAAACGGAAGTGGATGATCAACCTTAGAAGCAGAAGATAAAAAATAGCAGCATTTACACTGAAAACTCTAAACCCCAGATAGAGCATGCCTTTGTATAATCTCAAATATATACATCTTATTTCAGTAAAAACAAACCTGCACAGCTTTATTTCATCAGGCTCAGGAACAATGCATCAACTGACAGAACTTATTTGGCAAAGACTGAGTAATACCTTCTGAGTAAACACTGAATTGATTTCAAGTAACAGGGCAATCATCGTTTTAAAGTGTGTTAAAAAGAACGCGGAAACTAAGGAAAAACTATGTAGCTGACGAATAGCTTCTTATTCTCTGCAGTCGGATACGCATCATGGTTGTGTTTTGTATGAGTGAATGAATGTGTGTGTGTGTGTGTGTGTGTTTGTGCGCAGAAGGGGGGGGGGTCAAAAAGCAGTTACATCTCATCTGGAAGAGAGCATTCGGACAGCGTTCGCTCTCTCCTCTCACGAGTGGTCACGTAGTTCAACAGATCAATGGCTGTGACGATGCCAAACACCATCTGCTTCAAAGTGGATGACCCATCGATCATGACTAGAGAGAGAGAGAGAGAGAGAGAGAGCAGGAGATAGAGAGAGGGAGATAGAGGGGGAGATAGAGAGAGGTAGAGAGGGAGAGAAAGAGGGAGAGAAAGCAGGAGATAGAGAGAGGGGGAGAGAAGGAGATAGAGAGAGGGAGAGAGAGCGGGAGATAGAGAGAGGGGGAGATAGAGATAAAGAGGGAGAGAAAGAGATAGAGAGAACGGGAGAGAAGGAGAGGGAGAGAAAGAGGGTAAGAAAGAGGGAGAGAAAGAGGGTAAGAAAGAGGGAGAGAAGGAGATAGAGGGAGAAAGAGAGCGGGAGAGAATGAGAATATTAGAGAAAGTTAGAATATACATGGAGCTGAAAGTAAGCTCTTCTGTTCCTGACACATGTACAATGCCTGAGCTGCAATGATTGACTTGTTTCCCGATGGAACACCCCATCTCTCGCCATTTCAGCTGAAAGCGTGGAGTGAAACAGCTGTAGACTGTAGTGCAGTAAAGAATTCCTAACTGCGACACCAATGCCACAATTCTGTAAAATACTCAGCATTTATTCTGCGTCCATTAAAACGTTTCTTTGTTCTTAATCGGTTCAGTGCTCAGTTCTCATCAAACTAAAAAATACATGAGTTAGAGATACGACTGAACACTGACTGCATAACACACAGGTCTCTGTTTCTGTCTGCCACAGGGCACAGGGTGCAGGGGCTGGCAGTGATGCAAAAAAACACACTCTGTGGACAGACTTGAGGGTTTTAACATAATAATGTGGTACAAAGGTCAGAGTTTGGTTTCAGTGGCAGTGTTTGCCACACATCCGTGCTGCCAGCCTGTAAACACCTGGGCATTAAAGAGCCAGACACACCACCAGGCCAAGGCCATGCAAGAGTACACAGCTGCAAGCACTGCTTATAACGGAAAACTCAATGCCACTTGTTTGTAAAGCAAAACTTTCTGGATTCAGTGTGTAAAGTGCATGATCCAAACTGTGAAATTATAGGGTGTAAGAAACAAGAGAAAAATATGCTAATGAGCATGTATTCAGCGTAGCTCTGGCCTCACAGTGAGGAGAAAGAGGTGTGGTTACTGCTGTCTGCAGCACACTGAGAGGACAATGTATTTAAAAAAATAAAGAAAACCCCATGCTAAACCCAGTGTGCTTTAGAGATGAAACACAGACGTCCCTGAGAACACAGACTAGAACAGGCAGAGACCGGCTGAAATGAGTCACGAAGATTAACGACAAAACAAACAGTTTTAATAACATCGGGAACCTGGGACAAAGTTTAAAAAAAGAGGGAAAACACTGACCATTGCTGTTTTAAAGGAATAAAACTGGTGAAAGTAGACACTAATACAATATCAGTCTTATCAAGAGGGTGTAAACCAGGGTTCACCAATCTTATCTATAAAGGGCCGGCGTGGCTGCAGGTTTTCATTCCAAACAAACAGGAGCACACCCAGTAGAACTGTTTAGAGACCAGTTGATTGGATGAGATTGGTGACCCATGGTGTGAACATTATTATTCACTGTTAACTACACTACTGTTCCAGGGGGCTCCGGGTGACTGTCTGTGAGGAGTGTGGTGTGTTCTCCCTGTGTCTGCGTGGGTTTCCTCTGGGTGACTGTCTGTGAGCAGTTGGTGTGTTCCCTCTGTGTCTGCGTGGGTTTCCTCCGGGTGACTGTCTGTGAGGAGTGTGGTGTGTTCTCTCTGTGTCTGCGTGGGTTTCCTCCGGGTGACTGTCTGTGAGGAGTGTGGTGTGTTCTCTCTGTGTCTGCGTGGGTTTCCTCCGGGTGACTGTCTGTGAGGAGTGTGGTGTGTTCTCTGTGTCTGCGTGGGTTTCCTCCGGGTGACTGTCTGTGAGGAGTGTGGTGTATTCTCTCTGTGTCTGCGTGGGTTTCCTCCGGGTGACTGTCTGTGAGCAGTTGGTGTGTTCCCTCTGTATCTGCGTGGGTTTCCTCCGGGTGACTGTCTGTGAGGAGTGTGGTGTGTTCTCTCTGTGTCTGCGTGGGTTTCCTCCGGGTGACTGTCTGTGAGGAGTGTGGTGTGTTCTCCCTGTGTCTGCGTGGGTTTCCTCCGGGTGACTGTCTGTGAGGAGTGTGGTGTGTTCTCCCTGTGTCTGCGTGGGTTTCCTCCGGGTGACTGTCTGTGAGGAGTGTGGTGTGTTCTCCCTGTGTCTGCGTGGGTTTCCTCCGGGTGACTGTCTGTGAGGAGTGTGGTGTGTTCTCCCTGTGTCCGCGTGGGTTTCCTCTGGGTGACTGTCTGTGAGGAGTGTGGTGTGTTCTCTCTGTGTCCGCGTGGGTTTCCTCCGGGTGACTGTCTGTGAGGAGTGTGGTGTGTTCTCCCTGTGTCTGCGTGTGTCAGGGGCAGCACACGATGCGTGGTGTCTACCCTCATTTTTCTGTGTATTTTGGAAGAAAAGCATGTGTCTCACAGTATTTGTGAAGACCTATTTGCTTTAAAGTGTGTTTGTGAAGTCAAATCACTGTGAAGCTTGTGTAGCGTGAGATTACTTACACTGGATCTGTTCATGCACCACCAGGGCGAAGTGATCCGTCTCTAGGATGCGGGAGAGTTTGCCGAGATTATCTGTGAGACGAACCTGCACACACGGAGAAACGGGGCTTTTTTTCAGTTCCAATTTTCCATGGACTTTCACTAACTAAGTTTCTACTCTTTGGAAAGCAGTGTAGAGATACAGCAGGAAGTTAACTACCGAAAAAAAAGGCCATAACATATTTGTTAAACATGAGCGAGTGAGTGAGTCAGTCCCCAGTGACTGGGTGGAGGACACAGGGAGAATACATTGTTGTCCCTGGATCCCCAGGCCCCAGCCACGCCACAGTGTGGCCTCTTATTATTACATGAGCTGTTTTAATAAGCTTTTTATAACCTTTTCAAATATTCATAGTTTCAATATTGGTATCAGAAAAGAGAACGTGGAAAATATAGTTGAAAGTAGGTTAAATTTGAGCAAAGCATCAGCATCAGCCCCTTGATTTAGTGCCACTAGCGGTGACTGTGTGAATACCACATGTGGCGTGTGTGTGCGTGTGTGTATGTATGGGCATGTACACACGTGGTATGGGTGTGTGGAGGGTGTGTACTCACGTGATATGGGTGTGTGTGAGAGGGTTTGGGAACACACATGGTTTCTCTGTGTGTTTGGCTGTGTGCCAAAAGAACAACCAGCTGCAGCATGTGCTTAAATTTAAGATTTAAGTGTGTGGTGTGGGGCAGAAATTTGTCAAATGACTGAGAGTGTGAGTGAACAAAGGTAGGGTTGGTGTGTGTGTGTGTTTTTCTACCTGTTTGAACTGCTTGTAAAGGACCTTGATGACCGGGTCTGAAGGACTGACCTTCCCAGCGAGCACAGACGAGAGCATGTTGCCCAGTGTGACCATCCCAAGAATCACTCTGCAGAGAGAGAGAGAGAGAGAGAGAGAGAGAGAGAGAGAGAGAGAGAGAGAGAGAGAGAGAGAGAGAGAGAGACTTTAACATTTATTTCATCTTTTTTTTTTTTTTTTTTTTGCTGTTTTAACACTGTGCTGCTAACTGTCAAATAACAGGATTTTCCTGTAAATATAGTGTTTGAGAAAGAACATCCTGACTCCAGGTTCAGGGAACACTTTGATAGATCCCATCGGTGATGTGGCTGAAACAGGCTGGAGGGCAACAGGTCAAGAGATTATCCAACCACACACACACACACGCACGTGCACACACGCACGCACACGTACACACACGTACGTACGTACACACACACACGTACGTACGTACGTACACACACACACACGTACGTACGTACACACACACACACACGCACGTACGTACACACACACACACGCACGTACGTACACACACACACACGCACGTACGTACACACACACACGTACGTACGTACGTACACACACGTACGTACGTACGTACACACACACACGTACGTACGTACGTACACACACACACACGTACGTACGTACACACACACACACGTACGTACGTACGTACACACACACACGTACGTACGTACGTACACACACACACACGTACGTACGTACGTACACACACACACACGTACGTACGTACGTACACACACACACACGTACGTACGTACGTACACACACACACACGTACGTACGTACGTACACACACACACGTACGTACGTACGTACACACACACACGTACGTACGTACGTACACACACACACACGTACGTACGTACACACACACACACGTACGTACGTACACACACACACGTACGTACACACACACACACACACGTACGTACACACACACACACACACGTACGTACACACACACACACGCACGTACGTACACACACACACACGCACGTACGTACACACACACACACGCACGTACGTACACACACACACACGCACGTACGTACACACACACACACGCACGTACGTACACACACACACACGCACGTACGTACACACACACACGCACGTACGTACACACACACACGCACGTACACACACACACACACACACGCACGTACGTACACACACACGTACGTACACACACACACGCACGTACGTACACACACACACACGCACGTACGTACACACACACACACACGCACGCACGTACACACACACACGCACACACGTACGTACACACACACACACGCACACACGTACGTACACACACACACACACGTACGTACACACACACACACACGTACGTACGTACACACACACACACACGTACGTACACACACACACACACACACACGTACGTACACACACACACACACGTACGTACACACACACACACACACACACGTACGTACACACACACACACACGTACGTACACACACACACACACACACACGTACGTACACGTACACACACGCACACACACGCACGCACACGCACGCACACGCACGCACACGCACGCACGCACACGCACGCACACGCACGCACACGCACGCACACACACGCACACACACGCACACACGTACAGTCTTCTACTGCTGCAGTAAAAGATTCTACCCTTCTTTAAGTTTACATTCAGCCCACACTCCACCAGTGAATAAGGTCAGGTACAGTTCGCAAACACCATTCCACCTCATCCCAAAAGTTCTGGATAGTGCTCCATCGCTCAAGAGAACACAGATCCACTGCACAACAGCCCAATGCTGGGGGCTTTATTCCTTTCTGAGCATAGAGACCTATGGCTCATATGTAGCTGCTCCAGAGCATAACATTGTATTGGTCAGTGCTTTCCTACAGAGATTAAACAAGCTGTGCTGTGACAGGGCATGCATCCTGAAGTAACTCAATATAAAGTAATCGACTTCTAAGGAATATGTATTTATAGTGTATTACTGTACTGTGTACAACACATTCACAGTAGACGTGGCCTATTAGATTCATGACCTACCCAGTCTCATTCACCACAGGAGCCTGATCAAAAGCCTTTTCCTTCAGGATCTTAATGGTGTTTTTAATACTGACTGAGGGCAGAACGGTCAGCGGAGCGGACAGACGCAGCTCCTGAAGGGTCAGATTCCACCACCTGGAAAGACAGAGTGCAAGGTCAGGAAAGATGGCACGTCTCACACGTTTTGCTTGTCGTCCCTGAAGTAGCTGGCCATTCCATTCATTCCCAAGCATCTGTCCACGTGCTGTAATACTGCGTCTATGTTTAGAGCCGTCTCTGTGACGGACACAGCTTTACTTTTACACGCTATACATGAAAGCCTTCGTCCATGTGGGCTACATGCACCAATTACTAATTACAGTCAACTTGTATATGATCTCAGTTTTTCTGAAAAAGTCATGTGACTGGAGCCCATCTTATCCGTTTTTTGTGGAACATAATTGTAATTAAAACTTCAAACACTCCCCTGCTCTTTGTCATTTTATGGTAATGGTTTCACTAAATATCAATAAATAACAGAAAAAGATATCACTAAAGGGCGGCACGGTGGTGCAGCAGGTAGGTGTCGCAGTCACACAGCTCCAGAGGCCTGGAGGTTGTGGGTTCCATTCCCGCTCCGGGTGACTGTCTGTGAGGAGTGTGGTGTGTTCTCCCTGTGTCTGCGTGGGTTTCCTCCGGGTGACTGTCCGTGTGGAGTGTGGTGTGTTCTCCCTGTGTCTGCGTGGGTTTCCTCCGGGTGACTGTCTGTGAGGAGTGTGGTGTGTTCTCCCTGTGTCTGCGTGGGTTTCCTCCGGGTGACTGTCTGTGTGGAGTGTGGTGTGTTCTCCCTGTGTCTCCGTGGGTTTCCTCCGGATGACTGTCTGTGGGGACTGTGGTGTGTTCTCCCTGTGTCTGCGTGGGTTTCCTCCGGGTGACTGTCTGCGTGGAGTGTGGTGTGTTCTCCCTGTGTCTGCGTGGGTTTCCTCCGGGTGACTGTCTGCGTGGAGTGTGGTGTGTTCTCCCTGTGTCTGCGTGGGTTTCCTCCGGGTGACTGTCTGTGTGGAGTGTGGTGTGTTCTCCCTGTGTCTGCGTGGGTTTCCTCCGGGTGACTGTCTGTGAGGAGTGTGGTGTGTTCTCCCTGTGTCTGCGTGGGTTTCCTCCGGGTGACTGTCTGTGAGGAGTGTGGTGTGTTCTCCCTGTGTCTGCGTGGGTTTCCTCCGGGTGACTGTCTGTGAGGAGTGTGGTGTGTTCTCCCTGTGTCTGCGTGGGTTTCCTCCGGGTGACTGTCTGAGGAGTGTGGTGTGTTCTCCCTGTGTCTGCGTGGGTTTCCTCCGGGTGACTGTTTGTGAGGAGTTGGTGTGTTCTCCCTGTGTCTGCGTGGGTTTCCTCTGGGTGCTCCGGTTTCCTCCCACAGTCCAAAAACACATGTTGGTAGGTTGATTGGCAACTCAAAAGTGTCTGTAGGTGTGAGTGAATGTGTGTGTGTGTCTGTGTTGCCCTGTGAAGGACTGGCGCCCCCTCCAGGGTGCATTGCCGCCTTGCGCCCAATGATTCCAGGTAGGCTCTGGACCCACCGCGACCCTGAACTGGACAAGGGTTACAGATAGTGAATGAATGAATGATATCACTAAATTTGAAATTGTTTGGTGCGGTTCCACTGATGTGGTTCACGAACCGGCTGGAACCAGAGCTTCAAATATAGCGTTATCGCACAGTGGAGCTGAACGGGTCATTTACAGCGTTTCATATAAATTAATAATAAGAAATAAAACAGGAACACGCTTGGTTTCCGTGTGTTTCCTGTACTGTTAGGTGCGTTACCATGCGTGTGTTTGTCAGAGCCGTGGCTCTTGGTTACCCTTCTCCGCTGTTCACCATTATATCTCACTATGGTCTGACTCCACGGTAAACAAAGAATAAACAATGACCCTGTCATGTCTCTAACAGTTTATCTTTGGCTCTGGTGCTGTATTCAGCCCCGCGACGGAATGAAATGGAAAGAACCAAGGTTCCAAGAATCAGGAACAGAACCGGCTCGAGAACCAGAGTTCTTTTGGTGGAAATGCTGCAGTGAACCCAAGGCAGAATCCGAAACATTACTCTACACCCTCCGCTGGGGACAGTGCAGAAACCACTATTTTATAAAAGACACTCACAAAGTGCATTTCATGTCAGAAATAATGTTTAGTGAGTTATAAGAGCCGCATTTCCCAGTCAAATTAGCATCTAATTACTCTCTGGGTGCAGTATAACTACTTTTATTATCTGTGATGTAGGGAGAATGGCACTACGTTGGGATGCGGCCAAGCTCCTTTAATGACTGACACATGAACAGAGCTCGGTTTACAAACGTGACGCGGATAAATGGGTCAGGGATCCACATTTATATTTCTTTCATTTCACCACGTAAACGAGGACTACAAGTGTTGGCAGAAACAAAACAATGTAAATATCACAGTTTTAATTTGAGTAGTTTGTTTGAGTAAAGAGCATGTCCCTAATATGGCAGCTACTTTACACTGTGATGTCGGCTGTAACCCATGGATATCTTTCAGTCCTAAAGACACACCGAGAGTCTGTGCATCTCACCATGGCTTGTTCACCATCAGGTCCTCCTCGTTCAGAAATCCTTTCTCACACATCCATTTGTCGCTGAGGAATTTGGACCTGTGTAAAGATGTACACCAGACTGGTCAGTGATCCAACGTATTTATAATTAGCTTCTCTTCACGCTAGTGTCGAATATCGGTGCCCTGTAAAGGGCAGCGCCGTCTCCCGGGACAGCGTCTGTATCATGTTATACGACTGAAACATGAGAGGGGTCAGATGCTGCTTACATGTAGTTACGGACCGAGTCCGGCAGAATGACCACACAGCGCTGACCCTCTTTCAGCTCCTTTGCTGCCTTCACCGCTGAAGCCATGGCTGAGCCTGAACTACCACCTACACCCCACACACACACACACAGAGAGAGAGAGAGAGTTTTATAACTTTCACATTAATTGAGATGAACATTTGCTTAATCTTGGATGCTACATTAACATATTGTTGGTAGACAATCAATGGCAATCAATACACACCACACAGTAAACCTTCATCTCGGATTAACATGCGTGACATGGCGAAGGACTCCTCATCGTTCGACTTGGACCAGATGTCCACCACCTGACAATTGAAAGCACATCAGCACATGATGGGGTTAATAGCAGAGCCTTACATTATTAACCCTTTCAAACTTAAACTCATTCATGTCACACGTTACCCACTCCTGGAGTACTGCATGTTGGTGTCCCTTAGTGTAAAATCACTTTTTTAATGAATTTTTATTGGACGTTCTGTGATGTTTGTGAGCAAATGAATACATTGAGAAAAAAGAATTCTGTAGCAACAATGGCATATTATCAATTATTTACCAATAAACAGTAGCTAAAGACTGGATAGAACTGTGCACAGATCGAACTGTGATGGTTTGAGTGGTTGCTGTGGAAAGGATTTTATTGATTTTATTGATGGACCTGTAAATCTACATTTTTTATGTAACTTACATTTGTAATTAAATATTCAAACAATCTCCTATTCTAATTTTGTTGTTGTACCGCAACTGTGACGTAGTATTAACAATGAAAACTGTCATTATATTTGATGGAAAATAACAGACAAAACAAAGAGTAGTTTGAAAATGGCATGTGAGAAGAATTTATTTGTCACTGCTTTAGTTATGAGTTTCATCAAAGAAAAAATGCTGTTCTGGGGGAATGTATTGTATATAAATGTGTGTGAGAGTTTTGGCTTAGATTTAAAGTGAGATTTAAAATGATGATTGTGAATGTAGCATATTAATACTTAATTACAGTGATCCCTCTTTTTTTGCAGGAGATGCGTTCCAAGACCACCCGCGAAAAACAAATTTCCGCGAAGTAGAGGAAAGATATATTTTTTATGTATTTAACGAGTATTTGGACTTTTAAAACCCACCCTTTGCATTAAAAGGCTAAGCACCACTTAATGGACCTCCATGAATATTTCACATTATTGTAGTTACTGACAGATATAAGTATGAATTAAAATGAAAATAGCAGCTTAATTTGCTTTAAAACTGACAATTTTATTAAATTGACGGAAAAACCCGAGCTCGCTACGGAAATTCTTGAACGCAACCGTGACGTCACTGGTGGACAACAGCTGAACAACGCCGCGGTAAAACACCGTTATGACTGTTATGACAGTATCTAGCTAGCTAAATAACCAACATTATTCATGACAATAGCCTAGCAATAAGCTAAACTCAAATGTAGAGGTACCGTTATTCTTGTAAATGTGATCGAAGTCGAACTCGAATTCATCCGACACTATAAACCTCCGTAATGCAGCTACGTAGCCGAGTATAATCTGAGACACCGAGTTTAGCGAGTCAAGCTAACGTTAACTAACACCAACTAAAACAGGCGAAGTGAGTGTCCTTACCCTGTTTACCTCCATGTTACAGAGGCTCAACAACCTTTCGTTGGTGTCCTTACATGCCCATATTGTTGGAAAAGCGCCAGTGAAATGAGCTACAGATAACGGAGTGAGCGGAGGGTCCTTTCCAAAGTGTCCGTTTAAAGTTGACAAATTTAGTCCATTTTCTGGATATTTTGGGATCTTTGGGCCATTTGTTCACAGATGTCCCACTGTACATTGAATGATTGCAGCCAAAAACAACACACCTTTTCGTCATTTTACATTAAATTAAGTGCAGCTTCTAGAGTTGTTGTCCACCATCTACGTCACAGGCAAGACGCCTATTAGAGTTTCCCAACACCGTTGGGGGGGGACCAACGGTCTTTTAAACCTTATTCCTTCAATTCGTAAGAAATAACATGTTTTCTGACGATCAATAAACACAAGTTAGGAACTCAAATCCCACTGTATTTATTTGTTTGACACTTTCATAGAGCTGGTGCTTAGCCTTTAAAGAGTCATTCTATAATGTTTTTTAGCAGGAACTACATGTGATATCCTACCATTTTCTTTAATAGAGTCATTCCTAAGCTGTGATTTAGCGTAAGTAAATTTCATAAATTCCATATACATTTTGGACATACATTTCACAAATCAAAATGGAAGCAGCTACAACATTGAAACATCAGAAGGCAGGTCTTTGAGTGTTACAGAGTTGACAGTTTAATTCTCCCTTAACTAATGACCTACGTGCTGTGTGTATTATACACTGTATGGGTATGTAACACTGTCTTTAATCCTTTCAGCAGCCTGTAAAGCCATTGTGTCTAATGTTGATTGTGTGAAACATTCTGCAATTAAGAATTTCATTGTGTGAACGAGAGTGAAGGGTTTTGATGAGGCTTGACCTGCTTTGATAATGAGTTCACACTGAAGAGTTAGTTCTAACTTCTGTCCTGGTGGCTTTGTAGAACTAGAGACTGAAGCAGGAAGCCGAACCATGAGGCTCTACCAATTTGACTAACTAATAGAGATGCATTTCCATGTCATGAATGTGCTTTTGTCTAATTCCTCTCAGACTGAGGCTCTAAGCTAAACATATTCATATGAATCCAGAATGCAAAGATCAATCTCACAGATCTGTCCAGAACGGTGGGGATGAAGTCGTAACCGATGCCTTCCACTTCATAACTGGTCTTGTCGGACTTATTGAGCTCCTCTGGTTCCGCTAGGATTGAGCCCTCAGGGTCCACACCAACAATCTAAAACACACACACACACACACATGCTATTACCCATCATAAAACATGCTACAAATGTATATATGAAAAGGTTATTATCACTATAATTAATGATTCAATAATTGTATTCATTGTAATATATCCCCGTGGCTAAACTGAGGAGGATATCCCTGTTGTCATTATTTTTGAGATCTAATATAGTGCTCTGCTTTGCCATTTAAAAGGAACACTATGTAAGATCTGGTATTTTTGCTCCTGGGCTCCCCCTACAGCTGCAGAGTGTAAGAGAGAGGGAAGGGAGTGGTTACCTATCTTCCTTCCGATGTTACATAGTGCTGTTTCTGCAGTGCTGAGCCCAGAGTAGAAATGGCAGGTCCTGTTTTCCTTATTACAGTTAACCTTAAGGTAAAAATACCACCTACTGTTCCTTTAAATGTATTTGTTTATACATCAGATACAGTGGATTAACCCTTGACACTCTGGCCTGACAAAACAGACAAATTAAAATGGCTGTAATGCAGATGCATTATTTAAAAAGCTGGTCCAAACCTTGATGTTGGGGCATTTTTCTTTCAGCTTGCGTGCGATGCCTGTGATGGTGCCACCTGTGCCAGCTCCGGCAACCAGCATGTCTATTTTACCTGCAGAAACACAGCATCACAGGATACGTTATAAATACAATAAGTTCCCGAGAGATGGAATAAGTGTTGTCAAATCTACAACACCATCCTGATGGATGATTCAGGATTTGTCTAGCTCCCTCTCTCACACACAGACAGACAGACAGACACACTACCGTCACACTGCTCCAGGATCTCCTCTGCGGTACTGTCATAGTGTGCCAGTGGGTTGCTGGGATTGCGGTACTGATCCAGAATGTGAGAGTTGGGGATTTCGTTTTTCAGACGCCAGGCCACGCCCACGTGAGACTCGGGGGAGTCGAAACGAGCTGAGGTTGGGGTTCGAACTATTTCAGCACCTAGAGCACGGAGGACATCCACCTAACACACACACACACACACACACATTTATTACGATAGGCATAAGCTAATCACACACAACAGTCCTGCATCATGTGTTTTCTGCTGTAGGTTTTATGTTTCTCAGCATCTACAGGATGAGGTTAGTGTTCAGTCCCTTATATTGCTACATGACTGATGTCTATATGGAGATTTAGAGCTGTTTGCATGGTCACAGTGTTAGAAATCCTGTTGAGATATACTCACCTTCTCCAGGCTCATTTTTTCAGGCATGACTATGATGCAACGGTAGCCTTTAATTGCTGCAACCAAGGCAAGGCCGATACCTGAGAGCACAGACACAGACACACACAGAGAGAGAGACAAAGGGAGTATGTAGTCAGGAAGTCTGCAGTCAAGAATATGGTCAAAGCTTTATGAACTCTTGCCTATTAACACTTTCTTCTCATATTAAGAATTTTAAAAGTAGTTTGTAACAACTCATACAAACAAAGCCTCTACACATCTGAGAAAGACTACATGTTGGAACATTTCTGTGAGGACTTGATTGCACTCAGCAACAAGGGCATTATTGAGGTCTGATAATGATGCTGGATGATTATTCCAACATCAAAACAAGAGCAAAACCTAGTTTTTCCCAGACTGTCATTAGCCATATAATCATTGTCAGTGGTTTTTCTGTTTTTTTTCCAAAACAGGAAAAGCCCAAAATACATACCCTTGTCTTTGGAAGGTCTGGAGAAGCTTTACTGCTTCATTAATGTCTTTGTTTACATGTGTTTTTTTATTCTGTGATTGTGTTTTACAGAAAATATGGAGGGCAAGACTAATAAATGCGAACATGAGAAACGGATCACAATGTTTTGTTCATTAAATATAACACCGGCATCAGTTATTTTCTTGAAAAAGTATTTTAAGAATTACAATATCTCATTTATTTAATACAACAGGTTAAAGCACATGAAGTTGAAGGAGGCTGTGCGCAGCTATATGGAGTTATAAATACACCAACTCCCTTCAAATACACACACTCACATGAAACAAGACAAATTCAGCAGTCCTCCTCTCTCTGTGAGATATAATATGTGTGTGATGTGTGTGTTGTAGAGTTCCGAGCCGTCCTGCTGAGCTTATGAACAGTGGAGAGGCTATGGCCAATGTACATGGTGTTGTGTCAAACACATCCCCAGAAACACACACAAACAGAGCTTGTTCCTGTCTTATTTCCTATTATTCAGCCATGGTTTGCGCTGAAGAACCTACTGGTTCGCAACCAAGTTTATGTCAGTGGAAATGTGCCAAACGGTTCCAAATTTAGTTCTATGACTGAACTAACAACAGATGGTGTAGTAGATTTTGACAATGACGATATTGTTAGAATGACGATACATATGTAGTTACTGAATTTTACCAATATGTGAGTCATAATACATAAACTGATCATATTCATTCCCCATATATGATTTGGAATGTGTTCATGTAGAACAGTTTTTGTACACAGCAGTGACTAAAGCTGAAGAACAGGACTATTTTGGCAGTGCCCTGCAGAACACTAGAGATCCTGGCAATCCTGTATCTGGTAAAACCCCCACCCTCCTGCAACCTACAAGTAAATTGCTGCCCAATATAATTTTAACTATGGTTATTACATCTGCAAAATGCCACTGTGCAACCCAGCTCTAATGGTAATTATACCTTCATTCATACACACACACCTGTGTTTCCAGAGGTGGGCTCGATGATGGTGTCTCCAGGTTTGAGGATTCCGGCTTTCTCAGCATCCTCCACCATACGCAGACTTATGCGATCCTTCACACTGCCTCCAGCATTAAAAAACTCACACTTGCCCACTGGAAAAACCACACAAAAACATTAACCAAGGCATTAAATCAAACAATTACCAAAGCATAAAGCCATAGGATATTAGATCCAGTCAAAAATAACCCTTAAACCACACATTTGTCAACACCACCAACACAACAAATAAATATGAACCTGTTTAGTTCAGTCCAAAATGACAATGGATCTTACAGCTAATTACATATTAATAGTTTCTCATTGGCATTAGGCCGGTGACTTATCATCAGTCAGATTTTATCATTAGAAACATTATAATTAATGCACAGCAGTACAGTTAGGTATCAGTGCTCATGCACTTACAGGTTACACCTCAAATCATTAAACAGAAATAGTGTTGAACTGTAAGGTGAGCTGTAATGCTGTGATGTCATAAGGACTGTCTGGAACAGCCATGATGTTGTCCAATCAGGTTTTAACTTAGAGTAATTTAGAGCCAGTGGCCAGATCATAACACCTACTCAACGCATCCCTCACACATGGTTAACTGGCTCTCAGTCCAAAGACTTTCTGTTCAGACGGCCCAGGATTAATCCGTTTCACATGAGCCTTCTCGAAATATCAGACGCTTGCTTTTGAGCTTGGTTAAGCGGGTCAGAATCATCTGGCTTTGATTTTCACACGCTTAAACAAACTGCTCGTTAAATAAAAGAGGGGCTTAAACAGAAGGCGGTGACCGGACTGACCCATTCGACTGAACCCGTTCACCCTCGGTCCAGTGGGAACACTGCTACTGGACAGAGAGGGACAGGGTGATACTTCTGAGATATGAACACTATATTCAATTAAAGCCTGAGAAGATCATTAAACATACGTTTCAGTGGACGTAGTGTGAGTTAACAGTGCCTGAATTCTAGTCTTCAGTCTGGAGGGATCACTGATGTTAGTCTTTAAGTTTGGGTTTTCCTTCGACTGAATCATTAATAATAAATAAGGTCTAGTTACAATATTGACCCTTCTCAATACATTATTGTTGGTCAGTTGCTCGCTCCCACACCGACATGGGAGAACACCCCACTTAACATGTATAGATATATGTGACTTGTAAACAGTACAGAACAAGGAATCAGGTCTGCTATTAACACTGAAGGGGCGCTGGAAACTTTGAGAATGCTCATTTCCTCATCCCTCGTGACAAACCAAATCCGGCTTGGTGCCGACTCACTCCTGAACAGCCACCCTGAGGATTAATGCTGCTGTCGACTTCTGGTTCCTTAAATCACCACACTAGCCTGAATTCAGAGAAAGTCCCAGGAGCTGACTACTTTTGAGACCCACTTATAACAGAAAAGCCGTGAGGAGAAGAGCTTTAATGTGTAAACAACAGCACGACCACCGTTTCCTTTTAAAAGGAGTTTTTGTATTTGTGTTCCTGGACTGTCCAGTTCAGGTTTGACTACACTGAATTCGAGAAAAACAATAAAACTGGCAACCTTTAGATATGACAGGAAAATGGTCACATGTATAGTCAAGTAAATTGCCACAATATTTTGTAGCCTATTTAAAATATAATAAATTAGACAATGATTTACTGATTTATCGAGAAAGTTTTGAAACTCTTATTAGCTTTTCTACTGTTATTTTAGCTAATAGCTAAAGTAAACTATAGCAAAATCCATGGCTAATCCCTGTCCTTCAGAGAACACTTTAATACTTGTGCCTTGGTAGCCTGTTAAGTGAAGAAGAACAGAAACCCAGCTACCTCAGTTAGCAAAATGCTACGTCAAGGCTACATTTAGCCAGCTCTGTGAGGTTTCTGCAGTGGGGTTCTTTCTCAACTCATTTCATTCTCACCTCTATCCATAGTACTGCAACATGAGCTGAAAGTAACAGTTTTCTTACATCTGAAGTGTTATATTTATCTTATTTGTACAGTTTGGTGTAAATATGCTACATCACTTCCAATGCTATGGTTAAAATAGAACAGGGACATAAAGGGAGTAGAAAACATGTTCCAGACTGCTGTGCTACTGTAAATAGTAAATAAAAACCAAAGATCTATTAAAATGAACACATGATCCCAGCTCCAAGTATAGATTCTCTGTCCAATTAAAATCATCTATCTCCATTTTTGTGTATTTTTAGGTTACATCTTTTGAACACAGCAGCTGTTCTTTGCATTGTGTGAAAATTCCATGATGAATGGACCAATAGTAGGGTGACCAGACGTCCTCTTTTACCCGGACATGTCCTCTTTTTTAGACTTAAAAAAATGTCCGGGCGGAATTTCACAGGGATTTTGTTTTTCTAGAGCTTACATAGAACTTCGAGAAGTTTCGTTCACAAACTAGTCCCGCCCTCCCCTACTTCGTTTGGTTCGCTTGAGTGAGAAGGGGGCGTGGTGAAGTAGCCTAAAATCTTCAGATTGGACGGTCTGACTGTAGAGCTACCGTTATTGGTCGATAACCTTCTCTGTAAACATTTAATTGGTCAGTCTGCACGTCAGTAGTCGTCGTCGTCCCCGGAGACGTGTCCTCTTTTTCACCATCTCAGATCTGGTCACCCTAACCAATAGAAATGCTCCAAAATTACTTGGAATTAAATTTTCTTTGAAGTAGTTTTTCCTTCTGCTATAAAGTTACTCTTTTGGGAGATACATGTTTTTCATGGTTTTGTTTTGGAGGTTTATTTATTACTTTTTTCAATCAAAAAAGTTTATTCGTTGAATTTCTCTGAAGAGTCCCTGTTCCTTGCTGACCCCATTAGCGCACATCAGCGCTCATCGTGTGTAAACAGAGCCTCATTCAAAGCACACCTGTTGGCCCTGTGAATGTTTCTTTATCTTGCTCCTGGCAACTCGCAGGAACATGGCATTTCAACAAACTTTTCCCATATCCAGTTCATAAAAGGGCTCACTAATGAGTAGATGAGATAGAACAGGTGAGCAGGGGGCAGGGAAAACTGGAATCCGAGACTCTGTCTCCAGGGGCGGCATTAAGAAAAATAGAGGAGGCAGGAAACGTTTGGCTTCATTGTAGTTATTCCAGAGGCACCAAAAATCTGGTGAAACTTGTTCAGCTTCTCACAGTTTCCACTGTACAGTGGGTTGATGAAGCAGACCGGGGTTTCATTCCTAACTAGGGCAGGAACACTGATTTAAATTATTAAGAGCCACTGGGCAAGGTTCCTGATATAACATTAGATAGGCTCTGTAACATTGCTCTTGGTAAAATTTAAATATATCATACAGTGCCGGAGCTTCCTGAACTGTGTGGTGGTCAGTAACCAGAGTCTATGCAGCTCCAGAGTCAGTACTCACAGATCTCACACTTCAGTCCGTAGGTTTTTGGGATCTTGTTGAGGCGGACCATTGGGGTGTCCCCGATTCTTCTCAGAATGTTGGGCAGAATGTTGGGGGCTTTCACCCTGAAGAGAGATGATTGGTATTACTGATATAAATAACACAATCAAAGCTTGAACAACGTCAACAGAGCAAAGCTAGAGGTGCTTCACATCTGGCTAATGAGACCAAGCTTTTAGAAAACACCTGCTCAACAACAGTGAAACAGTATGTAGAATGTGTAGGCTGTCACCAAGGGAACGGGAAGATGAACATGGCGGCTGATGCAATAAACAATACGATTGAGTTTGAAGCTCACAGTTTCACAAGGGAAGTGAATGTCTGGCTAAACGATGTGAACCTAAATTACATGTGGCTACACAGGCGTATGCAAATTTCTGAAGCCCCCAGTCACAATCGTTCCTTTTTCTACAGAAAACACACTTCTGCACAGATCAATTCATTTAAAAATCTGTGGGAAAATTGTGGTGGTTTTTCCCAATTAATGATGTGAATTACTTACTTAGAAAATCATCTAAACATGTTTTTAGAATTAGAATCACTGTATTGGCTACTGGGCTCACATTTCATTGCATTTAACCCAATCCAAGCAGTGAAACACACATTTACACACACTAGTGAGCACTAGGGGGCAGTGAGCACACATGCCTTGAGCAGTAAGCAGCCCTAGCCACAGTGTCCGGGGGACAGTAGGGGGTTAGGTGTTTTGCTCAAGGGCATTTCAGTCATGACTTCCTGGCTCTGGTGATCGAACCGCCAACCTTCCGGTTACAAACCCAGGTACTAATCACCAGGCCACGACTGCCCCACGCTAATCTGACCAATCATACCCAAGTGTGAATTCATACGTTTATAAAAATAATTCTGCACATTATTCTACATAGAATTCAATGTTAGCAGGTGTCTTATTGTGTCTTAACTCACTACCCAACTGACAGAGCATCAATATTAGTTTCATACTGGAAGGTTTTCGCCTGGAAGGGTCACTCTAATCAAATAAAGGCCAAATCATTAAGCCATCTGTTGAGTTGGGAAAATGTTTATAATGCAGTCACCATGACTTTGCTATCAGCTTCACAGCACTTCCCCCATTTTTGAGTGAACAAAAACATTGTCAAACAAGTTCTTGGATAAGAGCACAGCTGATCCACTCTCAAACAACTTTAGGTGAGTCACACTTCCCTAACAAACCTGATCTGGTCTATTATCCAGCATGTCTCTGCAGGAAACTAAACTCAGGAGCTGAATGTATGAGGACTGAGGCAGAACAGCAATAATACAGAGGTATAGCTTTAGGGCTGCCCTAATAAAGCATTAACAACAGACTTTGTAGTTTATTGCCTCACCTCTGAGCATGAACGTGTGGGGAATCCTTGTTCGGACCGTCGAGACTCCAGGTGCATTTGCTGACCAGATCTGGGCGAATCCATTTCCTCTCCATGACGCCCTCCTCCCCTTCCTCCAGGTTCTGGTTCACAACAGCTGAACCGTGACCATTCTTTTCCTCTGTATGTGTAGGGCCATTAGCTGCTACTTTGAGGCCTTCGCTGTTCAAGAGCGCCAGCTTCTTAGCCGTGAGAGGGCAGACAGGAGCCAGAGTGGCGGTGTCAGAATCAGAAGGGACTGAGGGCATGTTTCACCTGGAGGAAGGAGAGAAAACCAACAAAGAGGTGTCAACATAGCAATCAACGAGTCCTTCCACTGCTTCTTTTCAAATTGCAGCAAACGTCATCATGGAGAGCTCAACACGCTTGGAGCAGAGCATTAACTGCACAATTCTGTCATTTTAGCTCACAGTGGTTACATTGTTGCAGCACTATTTGAAATTTGCCCCCACAATCTCCTGTGGAAACAGCCACTGCCTCTCACTCATCCCAAAATCCCAGCCTGATCCCAGAATCCCAGTCTGGACCCTGAATCAAAGGTTTTAAAGACCTCGGTCAACTATTAAAACGTTGTTGTAAGTCTCCAGTGGGGAGACTTCATTTGTAACTGGCTCACCTCAGTGTTGAAGACTTGAGCCTAAAAGCCGACCGTGCTGGTGTTCTTGGCAACAATGAAAAAGGCTTGAATGCTTATATTGCAAATGCATTTTTCTTTAGCCACACATTAACATGATCTCCACAGATCTGACATTGAGGCTTAGGAACTTGGATCATGATTTTCCAAGTGGTTTTATATGACACTGACCTCAGAATTAGCTGCTAGCACTTGTGCGTTTTGGTTACACGACGGGACCTTAAACAGTGACGGTGAAGGGCAGTCATGGCAGGCCCACTGGAAGCCTGTCTGTTCCAGATTGTCTGGAAAGAGAGCCGTCGGCCATATTGTTTTGCAAACCTTGACTGCATATCTGTAGACGACAGCTTACGGTATCTAAGTGCTGACAGGGTGAGGAAACTGCCCGCAGTGACCCCTTTTTTTTTTACCAACCATAATATGGTCGCATTAATCAGTGAGTAGTGATGATGAGGCTAAGTGATACATAGCGACATTAGCCTCATCTAGCACTGGCCTTAGTTCAAACTAACCATACAGGAGCACTTTGTAGTTCTCCAATTACAATTTTAAACACTGTGTCCACTCACTACCCAATCTGTTACCTCATTGGCTCACCTTGTAGATGTAAAATTAGAGACAGTGTGTCATTTGTCTCTGCCTAGTTTGTGTCGGTCATCCTCTTGTCGTTCATCATTTGTTTTACCAGAATTCTCTGAAGCTGCTTTGTGACAACATCAGGTGTAAAAAAGCACTATACAAATACATTTGATTTGATGTTTTTGGTTTGTGGACTATTCTCAGTTCAGCTGTGACACTGAGGGCTTTAAAAACTCTAGCAGCACTGCTGTGTCTGATCCTCTACCAGCACAACACACACTAACTCACCACCAAGTCAGTGTCACTGCAGCACTGAGAATGATGCATCACTCAAGTCATACCTGCTCTGTGGCCACTAAAGAACCGGAGTGAAATGGTGATGTGAATATAAGGTACATGTTTCTAATTCAGTGATGGGACAGTTTATATTATCTTTTAATAGACATTTATGACACGATAAATAAGAACATAACAGCGGAGAAAAGCCTGATTCAGAAAACCCTATAAAAAAACAAGTGCCCTGTGGAGTCCTGTCTCCTGCTGATAGAGTGCTTACTCAGTACCTTGCCCAAGAAAAGTGAAAATAAAAGCTAATAACATACGAATATGGGCTTAGGTTACAACACAATCGATGTTGTGAAACTTCCTGCAAAGGAATCCCCCACCGTCCCATAAACGCTTTCCAGAAACAAGATAAACACCGTGGAACTACAGCTCCAAACCCCTACACCACAAAGTCAACAACAGCAGAGAACATTGCCCCGCCCCTTCTCGCTCTCTCACACACACAAAACTTGTAACTGAAGCCACCACTTGTTTGGATACAGTGGCACACTACCCATCTTCTTACATAACGAGGACAAATCAGGACACGCCAGAGCAGAGCGAGCCAAGAGTCTGGACACACCCACCAACATACGCCACTCCTCCACTCTCCAAACTTCAAAACACCACACGATAACAGCCATCTTGGCTGCCTGCGTGCAAGAACTCCAAGTGTAAACAACCCACAGCAGGAACTCCAAAACAGTCCAAAAGAAAACTTTCTAAACGTTTAATGGACGTTAACGCAGCAGATACATTGAGCCGTATCTAACGGTCCAGTCATCAACAAAACATCAGGAGTACAGGACAAAGTAAAGTATTGTAAAATTATTACAAGGAACAACAAAAAAAAGAGAAACAGCTGGTAGAACCTGCTTATTGTTTACATTCTTTAAATAATTAAAGGTGCCATGAATGTTCTTTGAGCGATGGCCCTGAAAACAACAACACTGTTGGTTTTACTTTCAAACGCACAGTTCACTGAAAATCACCAAGATTAGGATTAAAAATGGAAGCATGGCACTGGGAAGTCAACTTTTTAGGAAATGCACTGGCCTCAAAATACAGCTCTATGCAGATATCGGTCTTTAATGGCATATTATCTGATACATTTTCTACTACCTGTGAAATCTACTTCTTCATCAGTGTGGAAGTTCTCTTAAATGGAACACTGTTGGGAACCTTTCACTGGTGAGGAGATGCTCGACTGTAAGATGTTTAATACACAGTCAGCTATCTTCACCATGTGATAAAGCAGTGAAGACCCCCCCCCCCTTCTTCTCAGGAAGCAGCCAACCTAAAAGTCATCAGGGTCATCGGCAACACAACCAGCCATTTGGCTTGTGTTGTGCTTCAAAGTTAAAACAACTAGCACCTAAACTGTGCGTGAATCTCATAACTACACCGAATTCTGCTAGATACCACGTTGTATAAATTACAAAGGCACACCTTTACTCAAGGTTTCTCCAGACTGTACAAGAGATGGGATATGCCCCTTCCTCAGCCCTCCCTTCCCAGAAGCACATGGATGAACACTGCCTGACTACAGCTAGAGGAGTCCCTTAATCAGAAAAAGCAGGAGAGGAGTGCACGTTTTTTCATGGGTACATCCCGAGGCATAGAAAATCATGGATCTGTCTTTGGGAACAAAAATAAAATGGAGGAAACCTCCAAACACAATTGAAAAGATTATAAATGATTATGTGTGTGTATTTAGCATTGTTAGTATCGTGTTAGCATTATCAGTGTTATTCCAGTAATAGAAATACAGGATTGAACTGGGCTATAGACTGGATGATCTATGTATACATCCATATTTATCTTTGTGTGTGAAATCCTTTCTTTAAATATGAAGCACATCCACTACAAAACTTCTGTAGAGTCTCTACACTTACTCTCAGTCTCTGTCACAGTTTCATGAAACATGACACTGGCTCGTTACATAATGAGGCGTTAAATATTGGGACACAGGAGAAGAACCCTACTTCTAAAAGCTGTACTGATCAAACAGTGCAAGTGATAAATTCCACAGAGCCCATATCTGTCCTGAGAATCCTATTCAAACCCGAGCCTCCTGGAGAAGTTAATAGTGAAAGGCTGCGGTTTCAGACCTTTTTCAGCTCTATTTCTGAGTTAAAGGGGCATTTTTACAGTGGATGATGCAATCGACACTAAGCCCCTGCAGCAGCCTTTCTGCTTCTGAGTGGAGATGCTCTGCAGTGTTTCATCAGCCCTGCGCTGAGAGCTCCTAACCTGCTCAAAGACATCTCATAAGACTTAAGAGAAACAGATGGAGAATGAACTAAAATAGTACATCTACATATCACACGAAGACATCAACAAAGGTACGTAGGTTTCCTACATTTAGATGGAAACTCAAATGTTTACCATTCCACCTTAAATGCCAAAGCAGAATATGCGCCATTTAAGGTGGGACGGAAAATTCGATGAAGAACCTTAGAGAATTTTTTTAAAAAAGCCAACTTCAGCCTCGTGTTTCTTTAGAGAGTCCCACGCAAAGCTTTTCGGGAATAAACGTCCAGATCTGATCGCTTTCGGCCAGTGGACAGAGGTCTCGCTCACCTGAACGCTGAATTTAAAAATCTGGAGCAGAAAGAAAGTCCTCCTTTTAGAGACGACCTTCTCAAACGATGACCACACACATAAACGCAGACAATACGGCTCTGCCAGCTGCTCACATGCGTTAAAGAGCCAAACGAGCGACCAATCAGAGGCGAGGGGTACCTTGTTCAGAAGAGCGGGGATTGGCTGAAGCGTGGGCGTCTGCTATTACAGCCAATCACGGATCGTCATATATGTCGAGCCTTCTCGCCGTAGATGCAGAACAAAACGGCTTCTCCGCGAGCCCCGCGCAACGGCCGTTAGGTGCTGATTTAAAACTCGTACCGACTCTCTTCAGTAGTTCACACACACAAAACACAAGTTCCAAACACGAGAACACCCTGAATATCTGGGGCACTTCCTCCATTTTTCTTGTATCGTGCCTCGACAAGTTTCCTTTGTCGGTTTCACAACACACTCACTATTTCTACACTCACTCCCAATTCTCTCAGCTCCACTGACCACACAGGAGAACTTACACTTCTGCGGTGGTAGACTGTCGTCTATCTTTTGCTCTGAAAACTTTTGTTTGCCCCCTTTTTACTCGTCTTCAATCGTCGGGACTGGACTAAAAAGGCTAATAAAATAATAAAGTATGTAGAGCAACAAATGGAACCCACACAACGTGTGTGTGAGAGAGAGAGAGAGAGAGAGAGAGAGCGTGTGCTTTTCAGAGTTCTCAATGAATGTGGAATCAGAGCCAAAATTTTATATTCCTCAAGTAACATTTCCCATGAATTTATTTAAACGTTAGTCCCTTATAAAAACATTAACAACCATAGATTTTGTACCAATTTTTACTGTTTACTCAAGACCTAAAGTGAGGGGTAGCACGGTGGCGCAGCCACACCGCTCCTGGGACCTGGAGGTTGTGGGTTCGAGTCTTGCTCCAGGTGCCTGTCTGTGAGGAGTGTGGTGTGTTCTCTCTGTGTCTGTGTGGGTTTCCTCCGGGTGACTGTCTGTGAGGAGTGTGGTGTGTTCTCTCTGTGTCTGTGTGGGTTTCCTCCAGGTGCCTGTCTGTGAGGAGTGTGGTGTGTTCTCTCTGTGTCTGTGTGGGTTTCCTCCGGGTGACTGTCTGTGAGGAGTGTGGTGTGTTCTCCCTGTGTCTGCGTGGGTTTCCTCCGGGTGACTGACTGTGAGGAGTGTGGTGTGTTCTCCCTGTGTCTGCGTGGGTTTCCTCCGGGTGACTGTCTGTGAGGATTGTGGTGTGTTCTCTCTGTGTCTGTGTGGGTTTCCTCCGGGTGACTGTCTGTGAGGAGTGTGGTGTGTTCTCCCTGTGTCTGAGTGGGTTTCCTCCGGGTGACTGTCTGTGAGGAGTGTGGTGTGTTCTCCCTGTGTCTGCGTGGGTTTCCTCCGGGTGACTGACTGTGAGGAGTGTGGTGTGTTCTCCCTGTGTCTGCGTGGGTTTCCTCCGGGTGACTGTCTGTGAGGATTGTGGTGTGTTCTCTCTGTGTCTGTGTGGGTTTCCTCCGGGTGACTGTCTGTGAGGAGTGTGGTGTGTTCTCCCTGTGTCTGAGTGGGTTTCCTCCAGGTGACTGTCTGTGAGGAGTGTGGTGTGTTCTCCCTGTGTCTGAGTGGGTTTCCTCCAGGTGACTGTCTGTGAGGAGTGTGGTGTGTTCTCCCTGTGTCCGCGTGGGTGTCCTCCGGGTGCCTGTCTGTGAGGAGTGTGGTGTGTTCTCCCTGTGTCTGAGTGGGTTTCCTCCGGGTGACTGTCTGTGAGGAGTGTGGTGTGTTCTCCCTGTGTCTGCGTGGGTTTCCTCCGGGTGACTGTCTGTGAGGAGTGTGGTGTGTTCTCCCTGTGTCTGCGTGGGTTTCCTCCGGGTGACTGTCTGTGAGGAGTGTGGTGTGTTCTCCCTGTGTCTGCGTGGGTTTCCTCCGGGTGACTGTCTGTGAGGAGTGTGGTTAATTTAACCTTATCATACTTTGACATTAAATGTTTGAGAGAAGAGTACAACGTCCCAGGACCTAATTGTCAACACTTACCATTAAAGTAATAACAAATCCAAAGGCTAGGGGTGAAATGTGAGGCCTAGACCCAAGATTAAATGTTAATTTTTAGTCTGGAAATATTGGAAGATTTTCGAAAAAGAATGTTAGCATTAATGATTAGGTTGTAAATTATAGTGAGAGGTGGTCAAAGAACCTCATTTTAATAAAAAGGGCAGTTGAATTTAAGGAATTGAAGGGATTTGGAGACAATGGTGTACCACCTGAAAAGGTATGAAAAATTTGTTAGGGGAAAAGAAAAGTCAGGTGATGAACCCTCTTTGCCAAGTGTTTGTGGGCTTGTCCGGGATGGTCAGTTGATTTACACCTGTGTTAGAAAGACTTAAATTTAAATAAAAGTAATTGTGCCTTTCTTCTACCAGTCGTGGTGTTCTGAGATTTATTTTCCTTGACTACAAAAGAACAGACGCCAATTTCTGTGACAACAAACGACTCAAAGCCATCAAACAGATCCATAACTTCTTCCATAAAGAACTTAAGATCACAAAATGGCCGAGGGCAATAATATGTTGCTCATTAAATTCCAAACTCACAGATGTAGATAGTACAGTAGCACACTGCCATTACTAAAGATTTTTTATTGAGAAACCAAGACTAAATATGTAAAAAGAAATAGGACAAATACGAAAGGGTTGGTGGACTACCAAAAAAAAAAAAATAATAAAAAAAATAAGAGTCAAGTAAATGTAAAAACACGTAACATTTGTTACTTTTTTTGCCATTAGGGCTGAAGATGATCACTTGAGGGCAGGAAGTGGGGGTTACAGAGACATGGATAGTTTTAAAATCTCCCGGAGCGTTCTCTATCCCGGGACCTTCGGCGTTCGCGGTCTCGTCCACCTCCACCTCCACCTCCTCGGTTACGTTCACGAGAACGGGAGCGGCGTTCGCGAGAGCGTGAGCGGGAGCGATGCCTAAAAGAAAGCAAAGAAAATTATGCACATGTTCACTGCTTAATGTCACAGGAGATGCTCTAGGTCAGGGGTTTTCAAATCCGGACTTTTGATCCAGGTTTCAGGCTGGGGTTTTAAAGAGTACGACCAGTCAGGTGCATTAGCAGTTGCCGCTATAGTGTCAAACCAGTCGGCCATTTTAAAATCCAGGATTCAATATGGCCGTCGGGCCTGGATCCAATGTCCGTATTTGAAGACTTCTTTAGGTGATCAAGTCATGGTCCTGATTCTAGAATTAAAGCAGAGCTCAAACCCAGGACAAAGGGAACGTCTTGAACAGTTGAGACTAGCATCACTTTTGATTGAGAACAAACAATTTGGTATTCACTGTATAACAAAGACGATCCAGAAATGCTGTTAAGGGTATAAGACCAACCTTAATAAAAGCATAGTGCCACAGGTGATTTATTAATGTTAAGGCTAAGGGAATATATAATAATGTAAAATATTAGTCCAACTCTATGTGCCCTTACGACACCTATGATATAGTTCTCTAGCATCAAACAAGATCCCAACAACAGGACAATTAACACTTCTGGAAGTAGACTTGGCTCATGAACAGTTTGATCATTAGCTGATTATCTAAGTCTGGACTGTGCGGAGCAAATTAATAAATACATTTCTGCTAAGCTAAATCCTGCCACATAGAATCAGTCTGAAAAACCTCTAAGATATTATTACTGTCAAACAGCATCCTTGTGGTATTCAAACAAATAGAAATACAAACCTCTTTCGTCGGCGGCCATACAGCTCTCTTCTGAGCTCTCTAGAGATTGGCTTCAGATGCATGAAATTGCAGAACCCTCCTCGAGTGCACTCCCTGGTGGACAGTAGCGGAAAAGCAGTTAGTTAACGTGAAGACATTTCGTATAAATTTTTTTTTTATTAAAATTAAATAAATAATTCAAATTACCCCAACTTGTTCAGGGTTTGTACTCTTTATATGCTCCAATCATAAATAAGAAATTAAAAATCAGTTGGGGTCTGATTCATTTTTGATGAAGAGTTGAAAAGGAAAATTCTCAGGATATTTCAGGAAGTGTATATTTGTCAACAGGTGTTTGTCGGCTGATTTGTAGAAGCACTCACCCCATTTCATACTGCCTACAGCAGGCCTCCCTGAAGTCTGTAACTGGGGAAAGCTCAGCATGGATCGGCTGCCCATTAAACCAGCGATTGTTCAGATTCAACACAGCCTTCTCTGCGTCCTCTTCACGACGAAACTGTGGAGAGTCGGCAAACAATTTTGGCTTCTTGCACTGCACAGTGTGCTTCGAGACATCTAGTACTTGCAGGTGTGGTGTTTTTAGAAGGATTCATGTAAAGTTAAACCCTTGTAGGTCAAAGTAGGCCTGGGCGATGAAACGATATAAATACGTATCGCAATAAACATGTCACTGATGATGTTTGACCACCAAGAAAGCGTGAATAAACAAACCACCAAAATGTTCTTGCCATGGATCTTAAACAGCCTTCATAATGGACCCTGCTACGAGTGAGAGACAACCGGCCAATCACCAGTTCTGTTGCCCACTGAACTGTGTGGAATAAGAAATTTAGAGGATGCCGGAAGTCTTTAAAAATCACTGGTCAGTCCAGCAGTGCAGCAGTTTATATCACAGCCAGCACTGTCCTGACCAGGTGTGGGAATATAGATCTGCACACTGATTTGTGGTGAATAAATCATGGAAAACTAACGTTTGTCAGCAGTGGACTGATCCGTCTGGAGCTGTAGCCTACAATTTAATAATTTACCAACAACAAACACACACAAAGGATGAATATCAAGTCCCAACTGTTTATTTACAGCTAATGAATAACAAATGGTGATTAAAAATGGCTCTGCTTGTTTAGACATAGTTAAATGTATTATTTTTAGTCTCAGGCTCAGAGTCTGCACTGAAATGTGGAAATATTTTATTTCATTTAAATTAATAATAAGAAATTAACATTAAAACATTTCTCATAAACATTCTTCAACATTTAGAAGGATCTTCCTTTAAAACTGTGACACGTTACTAAATTTTACATTGTGATAATATAGAAGTATAGAAAGCTTTATTGCGATAAAAGTTTAGTCTGCGCCTCTCAGGCCTAGTTCAAAGTGAAAGTTGACTGATTATAATAATTAGAAACGATGTCTGCTGGGTACAGTCACACACCATAATGTGGTCAATAAATGAACTGGCTTCATTCTCCACTCACCTTCACATAGACATTCCCCACCAAATGATCTCCCAGATTATCACACACGTTCATCTCCTCCACCTCACCATACTTCTCCTCCATCTCCGTGAAGACCTCCTAAAGATTTATAAAAGTAATCAATCAGCAACATTCCTTCTCTCTCTAAGATATTTTTATCTGTGTTTACAATCATTCACAAATGGTAAGCACTGATATCCACACAAATACAACAGTAGATACTCAGATTTATTAAGCCTTTAAGATTCCGGCTTCTGACATGTTTATATATATATATACACACACGTTTTCAATGTCAGAACCTTGGTAAGTTGTTTACAAAATAATCGAATGATTACACATTTACTTGTTCCTTTTGAATGTTTGAAATGGTTAGGTTTGTATGAAAATATAACGTTATATTTAACAATTTAAATAATACATTTAATATATTATTAATTGAATATAATTAATATTAATACAACTGCAATTTTGTTGCAATAGTGTGTTCTTAGAATTAATAAAATATTTTTCAGTATCAGTGTTTTTTCATATCGTTATCGCCAAAATATCCTGAAATATCGTGATATTATTTTAGGGCCATATCGCCCACCCCTAGTCAAGACAATAACACAGGTTAGGATTATGTAGTTTTCAGTGGCTCTGCAGACTGAAGGGAAAACAGAGACTGAATTGAATCAATATCATCATGCCTTGCATTTCAGCCCTAGAAGTATGTCCTGGGAAAACCTCCTCCAGTGAAGTTTATAACCTTGATCACATGTTTGTGATGTCTAGGAGGCAGCTGCATTTCCTCTTTAAAATGGCAGTGCTCCAAAATGTCCCCAATGGGTGGTTTCTGACAGCCAGGGTTTCTAACATCATAAACCTAAGAAACCTAAATGTTAAATGGAGACCGGGACTAACTGCAAATTTGGTGATCCGAGTCTAGTGAAAGAAGACCAAGTTATATCTATACTTCTGTAAAGTGCATTCATTTTGTAGATCAGATGTTTCAACACATGGTTAAGAAAACAATATATATACACATCACCAAATTAATTATTTTACACCATGACACACACCCACCTCAAAGAATTCATCATAGTGCTCCTGCATCTCCACATCACTGACTGCATCTGGAGGGAAAAAGGACAGGATTGTCTGATGCCTTAACTTTGTATTTTCATGTTTCTGTAGCTGTTTATTAAACAGAGTCATTCATCCCTTCATTAAAATATTTGAAAACACATTTTCTTAGATGATGTTAGAAAGTGTTTTAGTGAATAGTACCCTGTAGTGCCTTCTTATGTTTATTTAGCACTGCACAGATGTAAAGACTAATTTTATGAGCCTTACTGAAAGCATTTCAATATATGAACACAGCTAAATTTCAGTAAGACTACAAGCCAGGAAGTTGTTCCAATGTTTCAAAAACACTTGCAGAATCTTTGCCTAAACACAGTGAAACTTTGCTAATGGCATATATCAGCATAACCCAATACTAGGAGACACTGACATTGCAAGCATGCACGTGTACACACACATACACACAAAATATACATCACTAGGTGGGTAAATAGACTTACTTATTCCGTCAGCAGACTGGGCAGAGTTTTGAGGGTTCCGGTAAATATTCAAGAGGGCAATAGTCTGAAGGATAAAATAAAAATTAAAAACACATCACAATCATCAGGAATGTTAATGTATGAACAAGCTATATTTATTTATACTTTAATATTTAACAGGTTCTGTCCCCCACCCTCTACTGACAGTGGCTAGATTCCTGTTTTCATGCATTCTGCTCTCAGTTGTATTAAAGTTGAGATTAAGCAGCCTGGATTTGTCTTTACCTGGCTGAAGGTGGGCTTGTTGTGGAGTCTTGAGCAGCGGTCCCCATGTCGGCATGCTCCAATTTTAAAGTAGAAAGAGCAGTTAACCCTGTCGACAAAGAAACCACACAATATGATAAATCTGCACAGGTTATCTCCAATTCTTAACAGAGTATATTGGTGCAAAACTGTTGATGTTACTCAAGCTACTGGTTTTTCTCAAAGGATTTCAGAATGGCTCACTTCGTCAATCGTTACATATAAAAAACTAAATGTTCTTACTTATATTCCTTAAAGCCTCTGACACTGAACGGGACTAACATTGTTACACTGACTAGTGTCCTGAAAAACTGGTTTAAATTGTTGAAAACTAATGAATTTAATTGGCTTGCAAAAGCTAATTACTGTTCTCCGTAATCATCTTATTACTATTTTGCATTCAAAATGTGTACTTTTTTTTAGGCACTAAGGTGGGTACACTGCTCCACACACATCAATGTAAGCTTTTCAAAATGTTCTGTCAATCAACTTAGTGTCCGTACAAATATGTCATTAATCAAACTGAGAAATATTTTCTGAGTTTATTTTATTTATTTATTTATTTATTTTTTGCTGTGTGGAATATTGGCTGGATTAGGGATTTCTCCCTACATTTCACTGAGACCTGAGTAAAAATTTCTCACTCAAAGTTTAACAGTTCTCCCTTTTATTCTGAATCACCTAAAATAGGACAACATCAATTCAAAAGCCTAAATACGGGACTGGCGTTTCTCTCACTAGCCCAGGTTATGGTTTTCATACAGAATTTGTTCAAATTTCATGTGGTTTCCAATAGGAAATAACCGTCAGAATATTCTGGAACATTCGCATTTAACTGCCACTCAGCGCAGAGACGCTCACAGTACATACGGATTCAAACTTACAGCCTCATTCACAGCTATAAGAGCAAATATGATCGTCTTAAGTGGCACTTAAGGCAGCCACTGATTTATGGTGGCAGTGTATTTAATATAGCTGGGAATTTAAAGACTTAAATACAAGTTGAGATAAGCCAGCAGATACTTCAACGTAGTAATGAATTTAAGGTGTCAGTGTATTTAATATTAAATTAGGCAAATTAAGGCATTAGTGTTTTTATAATCTAGGAAATACCTTCTAAATATAAAAGTGGATGAACAGAGATTTGTGTTTTATCTAATAGCCGTTTTGTTTTTTGTCCCCGTCTCTTCCTCATTTTATTATTCCATCCCTATATCTTTTTTTCCTCAGATTTAGCTAATTTCTTTCTATTTAGAAGCACTGCTGTTTCCTGCCCTACATTCCCCTGAGTAGCAGAGGGTCTCTTGATCAGATTGGCCTAATTTACTGACTTCATAATACCTCCAACACGCATAAAAGTACACTAAAACAATTATTTTAACTGCAAAATTAAAAAAACGGCGTAAAAATTCAAATATGTTGAACAGGTTGAGAAAGCGCTGTTAGCCAAATGCTATGCTAGGCTAAAGCTATAAAAAATAATGGCGGTTTGTTTAGTTCTAACTCAAACATTAAGCCATGATTTACACTAAGTGTTTTTGTCAATCTGTATTAGTTGCTTAAGACATCTTAAATTTTGTGCTACGTCCGAATATGAAGCTAAGACCCGCGTCTGTTTCTGCAGCATTTCACACTAACTCTCCGTTCCACCTTAAATAGAGCAGCGGTAAAATGCTAATGTACAGTGCCGCGCGCCACTCTTCAAAACTAAACTTACTACATGGAAATTATGAACACAATAATTGAGGGGAAAACTCTCAGGATAAATGGTTAAACGTTTTAAAAAAGGCTTACTTGTCTTTCTCTGTGCCGAAGATTGAAGCTAAATACTCGGCCATTCTCAACAATGACCCCCTCAAACACACGGTGGGTTTCCTCGGCTGTGGAAGAACGGTGTTCTGCACTGAGGAGAGTATTGCCCTCTGTAGGAGAGATGGGGAAGGACGAGGAGAACGAAAGCTAGAGTTTTTTTCTTAAACCTTTAAACAACACATTATTACACCATACAACCATTAGCTGCAAGGCAGGAGCACACCCTGGACAGAGCACCAGTCACTCACACCCAGGGTGTAGCCAGAAAATGAACTTTAGGTTTTTCTTCCAGAAATTAGAGACAATGCAAATTTTCTGAAGAGTTGTGGAGGAATTCACTTTGGCTATGTTCACTGCAGGGAAAAGTGGCCCAAATCTGTTTCTTCCTAGTGACAGACGTGTTATTTGTGTGGCTGCGTGAGTCATTCATTAGATGTATATAATATATATATACATATATAGGTCTACCTGGAATAGCCTACCTGGAATCATTGGGCGCAAGGTGGGAATACACCCTGGAGGGCAACAGGGCAACACACACACACATTCACTCACATCTACGGACACTTTTGAGCTGCCAATCCACCTACCAACATGTGTTTTTGGATTGTGGGAGGAAACCGGAGCACCCGGAGGAAACCCACACAGACACAGGGAGAACACAACACACTCCTCACAGACAATCACCCGGAGGAAACCCACGCAGACACAGGGAGAACACACCACACTCCTCCCAGACATTCACCCGGAGGAAACCCACGCAGACACGGGGAGAACACACCACACTCTTCACAGACAGTCACCCGGAGGAAACCCACGCAGACACAGGGAGAACACACCACACTCCTCACAGACAGTCACCCGGAGGAAACCCACACAGACACAGGGAGAACACACCACACTCCTCACAGACAGTCACTCGGAGCAGGAATCGAACCCACAACCTCCAGGTCCCTGGAGCCGTGTGACTGCAACACTACCTGCTGCTCCACCGTGCCACCCTCGCCCTGAACGTTTTAAAATCAGATTTGGGCCACTTTCGTATGTGATATTGAAATCCAATCCATATCCCACATATGGTAAGGTGACGCAAGCTGGCGGTCAGATCGGAATTTATGTGACTTTTACATCACTATGGCCATTGAGAATGATCTCTGGACTACTATCCAAGTGTTCAGGACATGAAATGAACTAGTCAAGCATTTGGGTTTTTAAAAAATATTGGAAAACAAAATCATGTGAAACCTTTTACTGACATGTCCTTCTGGTCAGAGCTTTAAACATTGTCTTTTTGTGCATGCGGGTCAGTTTAGGACTGTGATCCGATCAGTCACGTTACATACACAGTGGGAACAGCACAATATCAGATTTGCTACCTGTACTGTCAACATATCCTTTGTCTACCATTTCAAAATAGTGTCTTGGGTTGTATTATTTCCATGGGGTTCATAAATAACAACAGTAGGGTCTTATGTGCCTCGCAGTCCACCTCACCTTCCCTCATGCTCCAGTTCTGATTTATTTCTGGTTGGCTCGGTCCATGGCTGCTCAAACCTGTGGACACTTTTGCACAGGTTTTCTTTTTCTTTTTGGATTGTGGGAGAAAACCAGAGCACCTGGAGGAAACCCACACAAACACAGGGAGAACACACCACACTCCCACAGACAAACTCCACCAGCTGGTCATAATGAGCGATGTAATTTTTTAGTGGCCAGAGCCAGAGCCAGAGCCATGTTTTCTCATAAACTTCAAAACTCTCCACCAAAACCTGCCATGCTGAGCTCATCGACCACGCCTTACCTCCCGCCCCATGTTCCTCACCTTCACTGCTGCATTGTACAGAGCCTTCCTCTTCCTGACCCTGAGAAGATCAGACGGGTCCCCAGCATGTGCAGACAATAACACTGTTGGAGTATATGCTACATAAATAGCGCCTCATACCAAACGTTACACTAGAGGGCGCTATTCTTTTAAAAAAAGGAAATAGCTGCCTAGCAGCGTGGGGATGACAGGAGTCACAGAGGTGGTGTGAAGGTACGGAGTGAAGCAGATAAGTGGTCTCAAGGCAGGTCAACAGGAGCCTCCTGCAGCCAGTCTTTAACCTGAAAAAAGTAGAAAGGTGGCTTTAATTCAGTGTGTGTATGGATTATAGAGAATATGAATATTGTCAGAGTTTGGTGAGCGACTCCAGCAGATCTAACTACAACAGCCAGACTAAAAGGAGAGAACCAGCAGGAAACACAGACCTGAGGGCACCCTGAAACACTGGCACCCACCCCCGTTCCACCATCAACAGACCTGAGTGATAGTGTGTGAGCAGTGGTACAACAGCATCAGCATCGCGGTTTATCACAATTACACATGTCAATGAACTCTGGAACCCAGCAAGTTTTCAGCCTAGACCTAAAGACTGAGACTTTGTGTAGTTCAATATAAATAAACCATTGAGGCAGGGACCAGAATGACACACAAAGCTATTCAGGTCAAACAGTAACACTAGGGACATCACTAGGAAATACCAATAACGCAGTGTTCCTGAAAACAAAGAAAGGAAATCAGCCTTTGAAAGTTATCAGATATTCCAACAGTGATATCCCATTGTTCTTTCATCATTCAGTGATCTTAGCTCTACTTTATGGACAACGCTGCTTCTGGAATAAGGGATATTCATTATGAGTTTGTCCCACATTTCTTGCATTAATAGTCTCTACTCTTCAGGGAAGATGTTAGGAAGCTGAGGTGATGATCTAAAGGCATTAAATCATGATGCCAACCTGCTGGTAACTGTAAGTTGGTCCTGTTTAATGTTGATCAGGACAGTGTGTTGTCTTTGATACAAGCGTCACAGCGGTAAAAAGACCGGCTCATGGAGCTTTTAGTGATAAACCCCATCTCATTTTTGTACTTGATTAACAACTTATCGAAATATGCAGGAGCAGTCAAATGTTTGGACACACCGGCTCAGGGACTTTCTTAGTTTTGGGCCATTTTCCAAATGTTGTGAATGTACAGTACCAGTCAAAAGTTTGGACACATCTTCTAATTCAATGGTTATTCTTGTTTTGTTGTTTTTTTTTTATTATTATTTTCTATGTTATAAATGAGGCGCAGCACGTAGTGTCGCAGTTACACATCTCCAGGGGCCTGGAGGTTGTGGGTTCGATTCCCGCTCCGGGTGACTGTCTGTGAGGAGTTGGTGTGTTCTCTCTGTGTCTGTGTGGGTTTCCTCCGGGTGCTCCGGTTTCCTCCCACAGTCCAGAAACACACATTGGTAGGTGGATTGGCGACTGAAAAATGTGTGTGTGTGTGTGTGTCTGTGTTGCCCTATGAAGGACTGGCGCCCTCTACAGGGTGTATTCCCACCTTGCGCCCAATGATTCCAGGTAGGCTCTGGACCCACCGTGACCCTGAACTGGATAAGAGTTACAGATAATGAATGAATGAATGATTGTGGAAGACATTAAAACTATGAAGGAACACATGGAATTATGTAGTAAACAGAAAAGTGTTAAACAAACCAGAATATGTTTTATACTTTAGATAGCCACCTTCAGCTTTGCACACTCTCACCGTTCTCGGCTTCATGAGGTCATCAGCTCCTTTTCAGTGAAAAGCTGAGGATTTCCTGTCATCAACTCATTTGTATACAACATCTGTATATAACTCTTACAGATATCTTACATCTCTCAGGACAGCGCTCTCAGGGCTGTCATTAGGGCAATGGCCAGATGGTTGAACTGATAAATCCTTCTCCACAGGGAGCACATCATATAACAACACAGCAGTTAAAAGAGCAGAGAGAGTTAATGAGTTCTAAATAAAATGAAGTTAAATCATAAGTTGTGAAGATGTGAGAGGGACCACATGAGCATGAGGTTTTATAAGAAATATAAGTGAATACAAAGTTGTCAAAACAACAACAAAAAAAGTGAGCAAAACACAACCTCATGAGTCAATATGGGATGCAACAAGAAACAAAACGGTAACTGGTAAGAACACAGAATATAAACAGGCAACTACAAGGAATAATATGTCAGTGAGAAGAAACCAACCAATCTATGTTACGTAAGTATTACTGACAACAAGGGAAACAGGAACATTGCGAAAAAATTGCAAAGCAGGAGGTATGAGCCCAAAAAAAACAGCAAGTTGCAGATGTAAACAAACACAGTGAACACAGGCAGAGCCAATGAATCACAAGACTGAGACAAAGCACAGGACAGGAGCAGAATGTGACATTTCTCCTGTGTTTGATTCAAATGGATTGAAACATAGGGGGATGGGAAATAAATGTCTGGGACTATGTTTATTTTCAACAACCAAAATTTTTAAATACGTCTCTCACGTCTTTAATTAAATGTAACAAACACTTCCTTTAAATAAAGATAATAAACATGCACTTTTGATTGCTTCCACAACCTTGAATCTGCTCCTTTAAACCTGGAGAGAAGTTCAGCAGATTTAAAACCAAACAATGTCACATTGTCCTTTATGTAGTGTTTAGTTTCACTGGTGTCCATTCAGAGATTAATGTGCCCCACCAGGGTTGTTTATGTGCCACAATAAACAATTCATGAACTATAAAACCTTAGGTACATAGAAATGAGCTAATGACTCATGAACTGCTCGAAGGTGAAGGGCGTGGTCAGAGGTTAAATCCTTTCTCTTTCAACAAAGCTTTTTCACCATGAAAGTGAAAGCATCTAAAGAAAAAGAGCATCATCAAAACATGAGACTGAAATTCCAGAGCTTAACACAGAGTGGATTTAAAGACACCATACTCTATATTACATGCATTTTATTTTTCTCAGATGTCCAGATGGCCTCTCTATTCCTTTTTCATCTCTTTGAAATTAACAGGGTGTTGTTGTTACTGTGCCTTTATGATTGTAATTGATCTCTGTTCTGATTGGATGCTCTGTGACGCTCCTCATTGAACAGTCCAGTCAGAAGCACTTTAACATGAGCATTTGCTAGCTATTTCTGCCTCTAAACATTTAGAAGCACGAACTGAGATGAGGATACTGCTCTATTTCTGCTCCATAGGTGGGAAATATTGACTTATTTTTGCAGTTAATATAGGGTGACCAGACGTCCTCTTTTACCCGGACATGTCCTCATTTTTAGACTTAAAAAAATGTCCGGGCGGAATTTCACAAACGTCCGGGATTTTGTTTTTCTAGAGCTTCGAGAAGTTTCGTTCACAAACTAGTCCCGCCCTCCCCTACTCCAATTGGTTCGCTCGAGTGAGAAGGGGGCGTGGTGAAGTAGCCTAAAATCTTCTGATTGGACGGTCTGACTGTAGAGCTACCGTTATTGGTCGATAACCTTCTCTGTAAACATTAAATTGGTCAGTCTGCACGTCGGTAGTCCTTGTTTACGTTAAACAAAGCTCATGTACCTACGCTTATCTCGAGCAGCTATGCCGAAACGTAAATGTAAGTTCTCGGATTAATTAAAAAGAAATTCTCATGTTTTGTGTAGTAAATAAAGGTGTAAAGGACTTAAAAGCACACATAGGTTCAGCTAAGAATACACTATACACCCGGAGACGTATCCTCTTTTTCACCATCTCAGATCTGGTCACCCTAGTTATGGACTACTTAAGATGTAAATGCTTCCAAATTTGGAAAACATCTAACTGCATGAAACTATACACAGACCGAATGTGCTACAAAACTAAAAACCCGAGTTACAAATGAGTTTCTGTGGTCAATAAAAACTTCCAGACAAGTTAAACATCAGCCACATTCAAACAATAGTCATTTTCCCCTTAAACCTGAACGTAAACAAACAGAGCAGTGTTTCCTTTTATTGTTTTTTACTTTGTTTATACATAGTACAGTGTAGTTTTCACAACAAATGTCATCACAAATCAGCTTTACAGAGATCTGGGTCCAAGCCAAGAACCAGGGAGGCTAGGAAAGTCTCTCATTGATTAACAGCAAGAATCTCCTGGTTGACTAATAAATAAACAGCAGTAGAATAGAACAGATCAGAGAGAAATAATGAAGAGCTATGGTTAATATGAAAGTGAGTCATGTGTTAGGTGCAGGACTTAAGGGTTCAAAAGGCTAAACAGCCCCATGCAAAAAGGTAGTGAGAGGGGGGAACTAGGTTAGGGCAGGACTGGGGGCAGAAGAAGAGGGAGAAAAATGGGCAAGAACACAATAAAAGCCAATAATGGCCCCAAACAGCGGTTAACAACAACATTAAGCACAATAAATACCTCTAAATTCACAACAGAGAGCATGATTGCATCATGGGAGCATTAAAAAAAGCATTTGGCTGCTTTCTTTTCTTTGGCTACTTTCTTTACACACACACACACACACACACACACTGTGGGACACCACTATATATATCAAGGCTAAGGTACTTAACCACAAATGACATTAAAAAGTGCTGTATTATGTCAGTATTCCTCTGTGCTGTTGACTTCAGTTTCTTCAATAACAACAAAGAAAGATTCAGGTTGAACGACTTCTAAGGAAACTCACTGAACCTTGAAAATGATCACTGCATAAACAGGGAAGTTGTCTTGAACAGAAGTGTAGGACTGTGTTTATTTATGGTACTTATGAATTGTTTTCATGCCTGAGATCCTGGAGGAGGCACAAACACATTCACTCACGCACTCACACCTATGGACATGTTTGAATCATTAATCCACCTACCAACGTGTGTTTTTGGACCGTGGGAGGAAACTGGAGCACCCAGAGGAAACCCACACAGACACAGGGAGAACACACCACACTCCTCACAGACATTCACCCGGAGGAAACCCACGCAGACTCAGGGAGAACACACCACACTCCTCACAGACAGTCACCCGGAGGAAACCCACACGGACACAGGGAGAACACACCACACTCCTCACAGACAGTCACCCGGAGGAAACCCACGCAGACACAGGGAGAACACACCACACTCCTCACAGACAGTCACCCGGAGGAAACCCACGCAGACACAGGGAGAACACACCACACTAGTGATGGGAATTTCGGCTCTTTTTGGGGACCCGGCTCTTTCGGATCCTAAATGACTCTTTGTTTTACCACTTATTTCCACTGGTACAGAACAATATTACCTACATTGTTTATGACTATGGACAAAATATTATTGTTCAATATTAAAAATAATAAATAGTGTTGCAATGGCCATAACTGTAATTGTAATAACTCACTGACTGCACTCAAACATTCAATTGTATAAATAACTGGATTTTTATTTAAACACCTTAATAAAAAATCACTTGTAAACTCCGAAATATAGCCAATGGAACCCAAAAGGTAGGTATTACAAAATAGCTCATTAAATTAAATAATCATCCATTTCTGGGTAATAAAATAAACAAATACTCTGCACAGTGCAAAACAGCAGCATTCAACGGTAGTGATTAAAACAACCACAACTGTCAACAAACATTTAACTGATTTAACATTTTCTTCAACTCTTTTTTGGAAGGCAGATTGGCATTCAGGAAAACCAAGTGTCTCAGCTTGGAGGGGTTGATCTGGTTTCTTCTCTCTGTTAATATCTGTCCAGTTTTTGAAAACATGCTTTCAGAGGATACTGATGTCGCTACAATACACAGTCGCCCTGCCATCACCTTCACCAGCCGTGGGTAAACTGAAGCCTTTGAATGCCACCAGCTCAGTGGGTCTTCTTTTGCTTGTTGTTCTCTGATTGGTTGAATGACAAGCCTTAGAAAAAAATGGCTCGGTCTTAGATGGGAACCAGCTCTCATCGCTCACTTACAAGAGCACAATACACTCCTCGCAGACAGTCACCCGGAGGAAACCCACGCAGACACAGGGAGAACACACCACCCTCCTCCTCCTAACCCTTGAGCTGTGTGACTGCAACACTACCTGCTGCACCACCATGCCGCTCAGTATAAAATATATTGAACTTTATTCATGTCGGTCAATATTAAAGCAACAGAGCACACAAGGAGACTGAAATATCGTGGAATAATTGTACTTTATTTCACTAAATTACCCAGTTTGCTGACCTTCTGACCCAGCTCACTAATGTACTGTACTCGCTCTACTTGGCTCTGCTTAGCTCTACTTACTCAGTATGTGGTTTCCACTATAAATCCCCAGCCCACAAGCTGTAGCTTGTAATATCATAAAACAAAACACCATTAACAGCAAACGCAGTTTTTGGCAGTAGTGTTAAGCTTAGTTTACTTGTGTATTCTCATGTTGTGGCTTTCTGGGACTGAACACAGCTCCACACCCCAGATCAGGGTGATGCCAGAGATATTGTTATATGGTAGCTATGAGTTTTTCAATTTTAAATGAAATTTAAATGCAGTCATTTTATCTTTGTCAACCTTACAGGTAAAAACTCAGAAGACATGTAGCATCGCTCATAGTCATAGTGTAGCTGTAGCCGGAAACTCAACCCCAGATATGGTACGAATTTTGTTTGGTTGGCACATTGTATGACTGCTGGGGCTTCACACTGACAGAACCTCTGGAAGTGGAACACAGCCAGTATGGGTTCATTATATTCCCCCTGGATGGCTCCTGTGTGAGGATTAGCCTAAGGTAAGTAACTGCTCCTACAATCTTGCTGAATTCATCTAAGCCTGGGCTAGAATGGATCCCAGAGATTCTGTAAAGAACTCATGCATTCATTCATTCATATTCTGTAACCACTTATCCAGTTCCAGGACATGGTGGGTCTGCAGTGAGTATGGTGTGTTCTTTCTGTGTCTGCGTGGGTTTCCTCCGGGTGACTGTCTGTGAGGAGTGTGGTGTGTTCTCCCTGTGTCTGCATGGGTTTCCTCCGGGTGACTGTCTGTGAGGAGTGTGGTGTGTGTGTTCTCCCTGTGTCTGTGTGGGTTTCCTCCGGGTGACTGTCTGAGGAGTGTGGTGTGTTCTCCCTGTGTCTGTGTGGGTTTCCTCCGGGTGACTGTCTGTGAGGAGTGTGGTGTGTTCTCCCTGTGTCTGCGTGGGTTTCCTCCAGGTGACTGTCTGTGAGGAGTGTGGTGTGTTCTCCCTGTGTCTGTGTGGGTTTCCTCCGGGTGACTGTCTGTGAGGAGTGTGGTGTGTTCTCCCTGTGTCTGCGTGGGTTTCCTCCGGGTGACTGTCTGTGAGGAGTGTGGTGTGTGTGTTCTCCCTGTGTCTGCGTGGGTTTCCTCCAGGTGACTGTCTGTGAGGAGTGTGGTGTGTTCTCCCTGTGTCTGCGTGGGTTTCCTCCAGGTGACTGTCTGTGAGGAGTGTGGTGTGTTCTCCCTGTGTCTGCGTGGGTTTCCTCCAGGTGACTGTCTGTGAGGAGTGTGGTGTGTTCTCCCTGTGTCTGTGTGGGTTTCCTCCGGGTGACTGTCTGTGAGGAGTGTGGTGTGTTCTCTCTGTGTCTGCGTGGGTTTCCTCCGGGTGACTGTCTGTGAGGAGTGTGGTGTGTGTGTTCTCCCTGTGTCTGCGTGGGTTTCCTCCAGGTGACTGTCTGTGAGGAGTGTGGTGTGTTCTCCCTGTGTCTGTGTGGGTTTCCTCCGGGTGACTGCCTGTGAGGAGTGTGGTGTGTTCTCCCTGTGTCTGCGTGAGTTTCCTCCAGGTGCTCCAGTTTCCTCCCACGGTCCAAAATCTCCCACTGGCAGGTGGATTGGCGACTCATGTGTCCCTAGGTGTGTGAGTGTGTAGTAAAGGACTGGCACTCCCTCCAGAGTCTGCTCCTACCTTGCGCCCAGTGATTCCGGGGAGGCTCCGGACCCACCAGTTTGACCCAGTTGCATATCAAGCATTGCAGCTGTGGTTAGAAGCCATGTGAAACACGTGCTGTGGCGTAGACCTCTACGTTCCCGCAGAATTCACGTGTCCCATCATAAAGCCCTGGGGTGCGGGAGCGATCACACAATATATCACAAGTTAATATAGCTAAGTAAAAACACTGGTAGTGTTGGTGTTTACATATTATTTGACATCTCAGTTTGCAGATGAAGGCCCCCCCCCACCCAGTAGGTCTGCGGGACCCGTTTTTAAACCCCGCACCTGTTACACCTCCCCCTGCATTAACCCACCCCTGGCAAATGTCTGCAACAATTGTTCCGCTCAAACACACAATTTAATTACAGCATTTGAGCATGGACACACACACACACACACAATACACTGACCATTTAAAGGCTCCATTTCTGCAGCCTTCATGCAACTAAAGCAAAATGTGATCATGTGATTGGTCGCCTTGTAAACAGTTTGAATAGCTATTGTGTGGGGTCATTTGCCCCCCTAGTAACATAAACACCAAACTGTGGAGAGGGGGAAAAAAAGCTGAGTCAGCAAGAAAACACATATTTATGGGACAAACAAACCCTGCTGCATGAAGATAAAGAGGAGCAGATGTTGAGGATCATAGAAATGTTATGTCAACTTATTATAACAAGCTTTTTATAACTGTGTAACCTTACCACATTAGACATAACACACTTTTATAAAGGACATGAAAATCAAGCTGAACTAACTGCCCAACCATGGGAAAAATATTCATTATTTCTCAATTATAATGTACCCATTGTGTGAAGACAGCTGGAAGAAGACAGGAAATGAATCTGCTGCACACAAGTAGCCACACCCAAGCCTGAGATCACTGTGCCAAAAAGAGGAAGAAAATGCTAATGCAGTGTTTCACAATCAGAAAAATACAGTCCTTGTGGTGTTATCCTCAGTGGTTAATTTCAACATAATTGTAAATTACTGTATTATAACTGTGTATTTCTAAAATTGCACTGATTTCACCTCCAGGGTTTATATTCTGTTCTTTTGTTTCACACAGTACTCCTCACCTCTACTGAAGAGGAAGAGAATATAATGCATCTTTAGGCAACACAACTCGACTTTAACGCCACTGTTGTTCTGAAAGGCATTGTTTAATAACGGATTAGTTCAATCAAGTTTTCCAGGAAAAGGGAAAACAATGACTTCCCACTGCAGGGTGCCTCCCGGACCAGGGCCGTGAAGAAGTGGACCTGCCTATTCTCTGGAGAATTAACATGGAAATGAACATGTGAAGAAAGATGTCAGCACAAGAATGTGTTTCTATGCCTGCGGAAACTGGTGTTCACTCTGTTACTGTGCATGCATAAGCTCTTATCTAGAGCCTACCCAGAATCACTGGGCCCAAGGCAGGAACACACCTTAGAGGGAACACCAGTCCTTCACAAGGACACACTCACACATTCACTCACACCTACAGACACTTTTGAGTCACCAATCCACCTCCCAACGTGTGTTTTTGGACCGTGAGAGGAAACCGTAGCACCCGGAGGAAACCCACGCAGACACAGAGAGAACACAACAAACTCTTCACAGACAGTCACCCGGAGGAAACCCACGCAGACACAGGGAGAACACACCACACTCCTCACAGACAGTCACCCGGAGGAAACCCACGCAGACACAGGGAGAACACACCACACTCCTCACAGACAGTCACCCGGAGCAGGGCTTGAAACTTAAAAAAAACTTAAAAAATTATAGTTTGTTTTAAAACTATCGGCTGGGCGCGGCGTGTCGCCCTATGAAAGGGTGTGTTTCTGCCTCGTGTCCAGTGATTCCGGGTAGGCTCCGGACAAAGAAAAAAGGGGAGACATTGTGCAGAGAAGAGAACAGGGAAAGAAAAAGACAGGAGTGGAAATCAAAACAGGCAGCAGGTTGCCATGGTGATACATGTAGCATCCTGAACCTCCTCAGTTTCTTGTTTGAAAGCAGACCGACTCATGGCGACGTGACTGAGGGGGTTTGGTGAGGGGGCCTTGAGAGCGTGAGCGAGAGCACAGTTAGGAGCAGTGTAAGAATGTGCAGCGAGGAAGAGGAAAAGCGTCTGGAACTACTCTATCAGGCTTCATCTGGAGCTACTTCAGCCTGAGATTCATTACTAGTTTCTAGGCCAAGCGCCAGTACGCAGAGGAAAACAGAAAAGTCTCACTCACCTCCACCCACTTTGTAAAACACACATAACAACGTGTAGCTGAGAAGACCGTGAGGGCATTATTAAACTAATATCCTTCACAATCCTGTCAGCTGCACCTTGAAAACACACACACACACACACACATACATGAAGTTATTTTAAAGTTTATGTGTATAGTTTTTTTGTTGCTTATAACTAAAATGCTATTACAACTAATAAATAAATAAAATTACTTTGAAAATGAAATACATTATACCCTAATTATTGTGGATATTAATTGTGCTGGCAAAAAAATATATATTTGAACATAAACAATATAAAAATACATCTAGGTTTAGGCTGTAGTCTGCAGACTCTGGTGCGGTCACAGTTGTCAGTCGGAGGGGACAGTTGTGTACTGTGCAAGTGGCTCAGACTCCAATGTTATGCCTCCAAACCCTGTTTCAGACCAGTCACAGCATATCAGACATGTTTGATTTTTTCTTCCCAGTGGGCACAGGTCAGTTGAGAAGACACTAACGATTTTCCCTAACATCAGCCATGAAAATATGATTGAATTTGGATAATATTTTAGACTTCTGTTTCCTGGGGTCCATGCAAAATCCTCAGAGTAGTTGTTTACCGAGTTTATTTTAACCTCTTATTCATGTCACTTTAACAACAAGCTTTCTTTATAGGAAATAGGAAACCTGAGTAGTGGGGTTGTGTATTGTATTGTCTCCAGTCTTGTAGCCTGTGCCAGACATTTTTCCCATCTCAGGAAAAAAGTCATGTAGTGTGAGGCAGTAGTTTGCTGTTTTTTATTATTATTGGACATTCATCTGAAGACTGAAATAACTGTGTGGAAGTGGAACCATTGTTTTAGTTCTTAAAAGCTCAAGCTCAAGAGGCTCAAGGTACAGGTTTCCAGGGAAATAGTATCCTCAGAAGAGAAGTACACGTGGCTTCGTCCGTCACACACACATGTGGCTGGGATCCCAGGTGCTCAGCCCCTGTCGGCATAGTATTTTCTGATAGGCCAAGAATGGCATCCCTAAGAGACCTGACCAAAAGGTGAATTTACACAGCAAATTGTATGCCAGAACGGAGGAAACCCACACAGACACAGGGAGAACACACCACACTCCTCACAGACAGTCACCCGGAGGAAACCCACGCGGACACAGGGAGAACACACCACACTCCTCACAGACAGTCACCCGGAGGAAACCCACGCGGACACAGGGAGAACACACCACACTCCTCACAGACAGTCACCCGGAGGAAACCCACGCAGACACAGGGAGAACACACCACACTCCTCACAGACAGTCACCCGGAGGAAACCCACGCAGACACAGGGAGAACACACCACACTCCTCACAGACAGTCACCCGGAGGAAACCCACGCGGACACAGGGAGAACACACCACACTCCTCACAGACAGTCACCCGGAGGAAACCCACGCGGACACAGGGAGAACACACCACACTCCTCACAGACAGTCACCCGGAGGAAACCCACGCGGACACAGGGCGAACACACCACACTCTTCACAGGCAGTCACCTGGAGGAAACTGTGTACCAGAATTCCTCCATTGTTTGTTTTTCCATTGCTGACATCCACAGTTTCAAGCAGTACTTGGCATCCACAAAGAGGGGATATAAAAATTTCTCCTTGTATTTGTGAAAAACAAACATAAGATATAAAGATATAAAGAAACATAAATACGAGGAGCTTTAATCGCTACATGCTTTATATTAATGGGTTCCACACAGCTGAGGGCATTCCAGCGAAGGAAGAAGTCTGTTGCAATAGTTCCCTGCTCATCTGTGGTGGAAACTGGCTTGTACCCATCCACAGTGCTGAAGTCAAAAGCTGTTGTAATGAAATACTCCCAAAGCAGAATGTAACTTTTAGAACTGAACATTTACTGACTCATTTTTACTCACTTCACTTATCTGCATAGCACTGCCTTTTTACTGAATCATCATCATCCTAACGTGTCAGCACATTCTTACAGCTGTAAGCTGTTGTGTGGTATGAGTCCCCTGTTGCAAGGAATCTGTAAAATGTTAAAAAATAAATGCATGCTTTAAATGTATATAAAATGCTATTCATATGTTTTATATATATATAAAAAAACACTTAAGGAGATGAAAAACTATGTATGAAGGTAAAGCTTTGATCCTGCATTAACTAGGGTGACCAGATCTGAGATGTTAAAAAAAGAGGACACGTCTTCCTTAATTGCTCAGTCTGACGTGCAGACTGACCAATTAAATGTTTACAGAGAAGGTTTTAGACCAATAACGGTAGCTCTACAGTCAGACCGTCCAATCAGAAGATTTTAGGCTACTTTACCACGCCCCCTTCTCACTCAAGCGAACCAATCGGAGTAGAGGAGGGCGGGACTAGTTTGTGAACGAAACTTCTCGAAGTTCTATGTAAGCTCTAGAAAAACAAAATCCCGGACGTTTGTGAAATTCCACCCGGACTTTTTTTAAGTCTAAAAAAGAGGACATGTCCGAGTAAAAGAGGACGTCTGGTCACCCTACATTAACATTAAAATAATAGATGTGCAGTGTGGGACCACAAAAGCTGGCGGTCCACGCAGAACGGTAACAACAGGTCTGTCCCAAACCCTAGTGAGCTGCCTAAGAAGGCACTGACTGTATAGACAGCTGTTTAAGTACACAGCGTTCTAACGGTCGTTTGTCCTCATGAGGCAGATTATTGAGACACGACTTGTTCCCGCCCACCGCACGAAACAAGCCGTTTTTTTTTTTTGTTGTTTTTTTTTTTTGTTGTTTTTTTTTTTTATCTCACCGGTTAACGTCGCCTCAGTTTCACCGCGGTGGATTCTAATCTTCCCGGTATTTTTGCTCTGGGAGAAGAGCGAAATGGACAGGAGTTGTTCTTACGTTGCATCCTGGGATTGCCTTAGCAGCTAATGGAGGGTTCGATTCTACTTTCCAATTCGGCCATTTTGAGATACCTTAGCATAATGAGGTGTCTTTGAGAATTGGGACAGCCTACGTGTCGAGAGCGCGCACACTGTAAAATGCTCACTAGTGAAGACAGCTCACAAGTTTTTTAACGTTTTTGCTGAAGGTAAAGTGCACCAACAGTTAGCAAGTAAATCCCTCTTATTTCCATAGTGGAATAATACGTTTGAGAAGGGGTGAGTAGTTATACAGGACAATCACACTTCAAAAAACATTATGCAAGGAACACTGCTTATTTGTTAAAACATCAGCAGAGTTTGAGTAAATTAACATGTATCTTTGTATTGGTTCCTACTTTTTTTTCCACCTCCGGGCAAGGAGGGTTTAGTGTGACAGGGTTGTAGGGCCACGGCACGGATAAATAATTTTAATATTAATAATAATATTCCAAAAATACAGTCAGAATTCTGAGAATTACGTAAAAATTGAGGAATGCAGTGTACTGCTGAAGTCATACTATGGTATAGATTTCAGGAATAAATACTGAGTTCTCTGCCACATCAGGATCAGATTGTGATTAGTATTTAAACCCTGAATCGGTGCAAGAACACATTTATTCTGAAGAGGGCATGTAGTTTCACAGGATAAAAAAAAAAATGATCAGGAAAATAATCGATCCAGAACGAGTGGAACTTTATAGTGAATCACTCCCTCTCTTCCACTATTCACTCTGCTCTCTGCACTCTGACGTGACATCCTTTAAGTGCATCAACACTGGTACTGAAAACACAGGAACTGGGAACGGGTTCAGGAGACAAAGGTTAGACGCCTTAGACAAAAAAAAAAAGGAAAATCCTGTGTGTTGAGTAATGTGCCAGATTAATCTTGTCTGACATCTCTAAATATGTTTGGTTGGCCATGAACCACATGAACATTTACATCTTTTTGTCACAGGGACTGTGACAGACATTGACTATGTTCATTCACCAGCGTTATCAGGAGATATTCAGCATGACCTCCCACTCAGTTCCAGTCTTAGTTCCTGTATTGACCACAACGTACAGGATTACTACACTAGGTCAGAGACAAAACATTTAAAACTAATATGTCATCTAAAATTTACAATCCTATCACTGTATTATTACAATTCTAGTATTTTGTGCTGTCAGATGTGTCCGTAATTTGAAATCCTAAGCATGATTATTAAAATAACTCAGTATACCATAACAATTACCTGGTAACCTCTCAGCAACCATAGCATCTGCTTAACAACAACATAGATACCACCTAGCAACAACTTATCATTGCCTGAACCCTTGGGATACCATAGCAACAGCCTAGTTAAACCAAAGAAATCACTTAACAACACCTTAACAACCACCAGGAACACCATAGCAATAGCCTAGTGATACCAACTAACAATATAGCAACACTGTAGTAACCATTTGGGATACTACTGCAACCACCTAGCAACACTACAATGTAGTTTTCTTTGCTTAAACACTGGCATTTTCTATTTTCTACACTTTATCATTTTTAAGATATTAAAGAAAAATTGTTTTTCCCCACTACCAACAACTCTGTCTAACGTCCAATGGCTGTATTTCGATTGTCCCCAGAACCTCCAGATTTCTCTCTCTCTCTTTAAATATTGGTTATTTCTAGTCTCCAGAATCAAACTATTTTAATAACACAGCAGAGACTAGGAGACTTAAAATGTGCAAAAGTTTATTAGATATTTATGAGAAAAAGCATGATATAACAAAGTTAGATTAAACAAAAAATAAAAATAAAAAGTGTAAATAAAAACAAGCTCCTCAGTGTCACAGCCATCCATTATGTCTTTGCATTGTTCCAGATCTTAATCTGTGATTTAATCTTGGCTGAAAGCATGGAATCATTTGCTGAACAGACTTTGAACAGACAGGTTTTGGTTTTGCACTGATTCTCCTGAGTAGTACTACAACATTCTTCAAAAAGACGTCCCTTTCAGGCACTTGGGACTGGACGAGATAACAGGTCATAAGTTGGTGTGTTGTTTACAATGTTCATCATCTCCAGGAAGTGATGCACATGAACATCCAAAGCCATCAAGTTCTCATTCTCTTTATCACTTTTTGGTAACATCACAGTATTCTAGTTCATATGAGGAACAGTCAAATCTGTATATAGCAATAAGTTACACCCCCGGATTGCTTGCAGCCCACTTCCTGTTGTCTTTCTCATTATTCTAACACTCTAATCTCTTGCCACACAGGATTAATATATTAACCTTTTTGAACTTTAAATCTTTCCCTGTTGTTAACTTGATCCTGCTCTACATTTTTTATACAGCAAGGTGGGATGTTACTTGCTTAAGTTTATCATGTAGTTCAGTTTTCTGGAATCATCCTTTGTGCATATCCACTCATCTAATCAGGTTTATCCTTCATTTTTGTGTGCAATTAATAATAGGTTGGGTTTTGCTGAAATAGTTTATAGTTATAGGTGTAATTAAGGTTAGGTATCGAGCAAATTAAACATTTTCAGTTAATAAGGCACCATTAGGTGATGGATTTGCTGAGGTTAAGAAAATATATTTTTTTTTCAAATACATTAAATTCAGTAAACACTAGAAATTGCACATTAAACACAAGTTGTACATATACATACATTTAATTCTGCAAGTAGGACTGTTGTGTTGATATTTGGCAATACTCTGTTTGAGGTTAACACTGGATTTAAGATTCAGGTCCTTGAACCATGAGAAATGTAAAAAGAAACAATGCCAAATACTCACACAACAGACAAGCAATGTTTACATCCAGTAAACAGGAAACACATGGAATTGTTCTATTTTGGCAAGAGCTAATCTCACTCATGTAGCACCTTGTCAGTCATATTTCAAAGTAAAATACAGAGCCTTTAAAGTAAAAGTTTAACTTTTTACATTTATCCCAAAAGAAGCAGTTCTGCTGTTTTTTCCTATGACGCTGTCATCAGGTCCTAGAAAAAACAAATGGAACAAGTTCAACATCACCACTTGTTCTGGCTCAGGGGAGTTTGGGACATCCTGTCCGAACACAGCACTTTGGTGAGTCGCCCTGGATACTGAGCCAAATGTTTTAGGTATTGTTGTGTATCTTGTCTGTGTTTATGAGCCAGATTTCTTAAATCAAATTTCCATTTGTGTAAATTTAATTGACAATAACGTTTATCTATTAAAAAAAAAAAAAAAAGAAAAGTTGGTTCAGAATAAACTTTTGTAACAGAAGGATCACGCTACAAATATTTAACCTTAGGGTGTTTGTAAAGAGGTGCATTCATATCCATACACATATTACAACAATGACCAACACAGTGGGAAGCTCTGTAGCCAGCCGCACATGAGCCTAAAGTCAAAATTCCCAACACCAAGCATGGACAACGTGGTATATGGGCCCTACAGTTAAAGCACTGGAGCAGTAAAACTACATTCTGTGAAGTGATGGGGCTCTGTCCAACACATTTGATCTCACTCATGATGACAGACTGCGATCAAAACCTCTCAACAATGCTTTAAATGTGAAAGCCTTACCCAAGAGTAGAGGCTGTTACTGTAGCAAATAGAACCAAATCCAACTAAATTGATACCTTTGATTTCAGAAGAAACATTGAGTATTGGGCACATTGAGCCCACACTGTAAAAATTTCTTGTAAATTTTACAGTAAAATACTGGCAGCAGAGTTCCCAGGCATTTTCCGTATTTTTACAGGAACACTACTGTATTTCAAATTTACAGCATATTACTGTAATTGAATAATACAATAATCTACTGTAAATACTGTGATTTACACTAAAATAGTGGCAGCAGATTTCCCAGGCATTTACTGTATTTTTACAGGAACACTACTGTATTTCAAATTTACAGCATATTACTGTAATTGAATAATACAATAATTTACTGTAAATACTGTGATTCACAGTAAAATAGTGGCAGCAGACTCGCTGTAAATTTACAGCATTTTTTTTTTACAGTGCAATGATTCCATGTTTCTCTTTATCTACACATTTTAGATGTGTACATATCACTCAAGCCTTCCACCTACAATTTTAAAGTTGTTGTATGAATCCAACAGGTCTTGTCAAACAGGTATATGATTCATACTTATCATGTACCTGTGAAAGGCATGTGCTGCAGGCAGCTGATTGCCCTCATCAGGTGTGTTCACAAAACCATCAAGAGTCTGATACTATCAGTCCACAAACCTGGCCTTGCTGTCTGGATGTGTGTTTTGATTTCCAAAACACACACCCGGATGGACTGTTTATTGTTGCTGGAGATTTTAGCCATGCAAGTCTCAAGGAAGTGTTCCCTAAATTCCACTAGTATGTCAGTATGTGAACTTTGCTACGAGAGGAGCGAACACGCTGGATCTTGTTTACACAAACGTTCCAGACGCGTACAGGGCAGAGCCCCGACACTCAGATCACATGTCTGTTATGCTAATTCCTGCATACAGACCCATCGTCAGGCGATCGAAACCTGTTCTGAAAGAGGTGAAAATCTGGCCATCAGAAGCTGGATCCTGGACTTCCTGACTGGGAGACCTCAGTCAGTCTGGACCGGTAGGAATAACTGCTGACCCATGACTGTGCAGCGATGCACAGCTCAAATCATATCAAGTTCGCTGATGACACTACTGTGGTGTGTCTAATCAGTAAGAACGACGAGTCAGCATACAGAGAGGAGGTGCAGCGGCTAACTGACTGGTGTGAAGTCAACAACCTGTCTCTGAATGTGGACAAAACCAAAGAGATGTTTGTAGACGTAACCCCCTGGAGTCTGAGGGGTTTTCAGACACTCTGGTGTAGTCTGACATGCCTTGATTGTTTTACAAATTGTACGCATCTGAAATTATTTTTTCTCAAAGTGTTACACATGCATTTTTCAGAACTATCTCTGCAACAACAATGTTGAATCAGTAAGAGTGTCATACATCTATATTTTGATTAAATTTACTCTAAACTTAGACTTTCCAAAAACCTATTTTCAGAAGTGCTGATATACTGTGAAAAAACACATTCTAAACATTTCTCGCCGGGACCTTTGAGGTAAAAACTTTGTGAACACGGGTCTTGGCAACACTCTGCTGATTCTACTGTAATTTTATACTTAGGACATAACAAATGTGAGGTGACACTGTTTTTCTCAGTCACTGGCTCCTACATTGCATATGCATGAAGATAGGTGCGAAAACCAAGGTGCGAGGTCCCCACCCCACTGCCTAATGAATGGCCCATTAGCTGTCACCGCCACAGCTGTCAAAAGAGAAGAGACAAGAGGCAGATGGTCACAGTTTATTGCAAAAAAAGAGAACTAAACAAGCAATAAAAACAAAAAAAATAAATAACTGGCATGAATTAAAATAAATGGAAAATGTGTTCACATGTAAAGATAGTGATAATATACTAAAGATAGTCATACTGTATGTCCTTGTGTGTGTATTTATGTTTGAGTCAGTTCAACAAAAGATGCCAGTCTCTAAAACAGTTTCTGTCTGGCTGCATGGGGTTTTTGCATACCACACAGCTGTTCAACAAGCTCTTCCATGAATGCCTTGTGGGTCAGGCTGTCCTGTTGCATAAGTTGTTTGTGGAGAATGTAGGCATTGGTAGCAGCCATGTCCAAGAAGTGAAGAAACAGTTTTCTGTACCACTTCAAAGTTTTGTGCTGAGTTGTGTAATGCTAAATGCTAAACTTACAGAGCAGATGTGGAAGGACCATGTGTTTACACGTTGGTGGTTGCAGACTTGGTTGACGCCGTTGTCTTTTGCTTGGAGGTGGAGTATTTTCCACATTTCTGAAAGAAAAATAAAAAGAAATGTGAGCAACTGTCTTCTGAGCCATTTACACATAAGCCACACTTATGGTACTGGAGCCTCGCATGCTAATGTTAGCACTCTCAGCATGCACACTCAGATTAGCAACAGGCTACACTTGAATGTGCCGTTTACACAACAGCAGCATTCAGTGTATTTACATAAGCATGAATGAACTCGTTCTTGCATAATTATACATCTTACATGGTTTTTTTACATTCATTTATGCATTCATATACAAAGTAATACTTATTTAATTTATTCTTTATTTTAATTTACCCGGAATTCGAGGAGTGTACTCAGTAAGCGCGAAGCGTGGGTTTGTTTCATATAAAAGGAAATATTTCACTTACCTATCACAAAAATCCTCCTTCGGATCAATCCGCATCTCAAAATAAATCTTTATTATAAATCTTCGTCACTGTCCTCCCCGCTTTCGTCAGATGAGCTGAAATCCTCTTCACTCTCCAGAGCAAAGCTCTCCTGGATGTGTAGCAGTGCCTCTGCAGCTTCCGTGAGTGCGACATGACGAAGCTCCACGAAAATAATTCCGCGACATGTGCTCTGTGTTTATAACAAGCGAATGGGCGTTTTCATGCAAATTATCAGCCAATGATCCTCCACTAGCAGCTGCCGAATTACCATAGTGTCAACATATGAATGGCAGAACGCGTCTATGGGCGGAACAAAAAAGCTTGTGCCTCAAAAAAATGTGCCGGTTGTTGTTTACGCTTCTCTAACAAGAATATAAATATATATATCGTTTCATCCTATGTATAGTTGGAAAGTAGACCCTTCAAGGTTTCCGAGGTATGTTGTATTTTTTTTTTAGGATAAAATCTCGCAGAGTTATATACGTGTTTATGTGGAATTTCAATTTTATCCCGCCGACGGCATAGCCGACCTCAGAGGAAAAACAAGGGGTGAGCACTCGCCCCTGAACATCGACAACTCTGCAATGGAGATTGTCGAGAATACCAAATTCCTTGGTGTTCACCTAGCGGATGATCTCACCTGGTCCACTAACATTAGTTACCAGTAACATCAGAAAGAAAGCCCAGCAACGCCTCTACTTTCTGCGAAGGCTGAAGAAGGTTCATCTCCCACCACCTATCCTCACCACTTTTTACAGAGGAGTCATCGACAGCTGCATCACTGTCTGGTTTAGGAACAGCACTGTGGCAGATCGCAAGTCCCTCCAGCGGATCGTGAGGACAGCTGAGAAGATTATCGGCGTGTCTCTTCCCTCCATCACAGACAACCACACCACTCGCTGCACCCGCAAAGCACTCAGCATTGTGGGAGATCACACACACTCTTCGACCTACTGCCGTCTGGAAAAAGGTATCGAAGCATTTGAGCCCTCACATCCAGACTCTGTAACAGCTTCTTCCCACATGCTATCAGACTCCTGAACATCTAGAGACAGAAACTTCACAAAACACTGGTTAGTTGGACTCCCCCCCCCCAACACACACACACTTATGGTTTTGTATTGTATTGTATGGATATTATTTTTTTATTTTCTGAGCTATGTCTTTTGCACTTTAATGTATGTGCACTGTTTTATGTTTGCACTAGTTGCACTTTAAAGTTGTGTATTGTCTTATGTGCCACCTTGGTCCTGGAGGAACGCTATTTCGTTTCACTGTGTACTGTAAACACTGTATACTGCTGAAATGACAAACTTCTTGAACTTGAACTTGTCAGGACTCCAGTAGCATTTTAGACTGGCTCTCTGTACATCTGCGTACATGCATGTCCATGTATCGTTTTGTACGGGTATTGGTCAATTCCTTCTACACATAAAGCCACATAGCAGATGACTGGTCCTTTGGCATGCCAGTCAAATGTCTTTTCCTGTAGTATTAGGCAGTTATAGGCAACATTAAAGGGGGAAAGGAACCAGACGCTCTAGGGGGTGAGTCTAGGACTCGTACAGAACACTGCTCCTTAACTCAGTCCTGTGTAATTTACCCCTCTAGCTCACACCTGACACGGTGCACGGCTGAGAGAATACAAGCCAGCCACCAGTTCTGGGGAGTGTCTGCTAACTGATGCTGCATAAATCTTAAGCCAATCGACTATAATAATAAGTACTGCTTTTTTCATATCAATGCGTTTAAAGTTCAACTTAATTAATACTGAATTCATTCACAGTGTACTGTTCTCTTTTGGACCAGCATTACATAAGCTCATACAGGTCCAAAGGTCTGAGTGAGGTGTCTGTAAGGAGAGGCATAGGGCACTTATGGTGTTTTGCAACTATTCTGCGCATGGTCTATAAAGCATGAAGGTGGTTGCTGCAGGAAGGACATCTGGCGTATAGGATTTACAGACTTACAACTTTACACACCTACATCAGCTACTCACATATACAGCCAGGGGGTTAAAAGGTGAAGGTGAAGTGAATGCCATTGAATTCAACCTTTCTATCTTTTTATCTTTGTTCTTTTAATGTGCTGATGTGTCACTACACAGTATGGAAACCTCACTGCAGACTGTAGGTAAATATATTTATTTATAATGAGAGCACAACTTTACAATGTCGTATATTAACACTTGTCAGCTGACAGAGAAGTGATAGTAAAGAGAGATACATGCTTTTTTCATTCGTAACATTCCACTGTACTCTTTTGTTGAAGCTGGAATGGGGGGGGGGGGGGGGGGTGAGAGGCAGGGACAGAGGAGAGAGGATGTAAGGGGAGGGGCACAGGGCCGGGACAGAGAAAGAGAGAGAGGTGTGGGCAGTCATGTGCAGGGAAGGCTAAACTACTCCTATGGCTCTAACCAGGGGCACCAGGTGAAACACTCATGTTGGTCAAAGGGCATTTCTTTTGAATATAATTATGTTCAAATATTGATCCATCCTCACTGAAGATTACACACACACACCCTAAGACAATAACCATAATTCTAAAACTAAACACTAACACTAACTGTAATCGTAATCCTAATTAAAAAGCACCAATTTTTATTAAAGTTAACCCTATGAACCCTATGCATATAGCTATTAAAGATAAAAATACAAAATGAAGATTTATTTAAGCTTTTTAGTTTATATTTGTTAATCTAATGCATTATTATTTGATGTGAAACCAAAAATACCCCTAATACCCCTATGAAAACCTATAAATCAATAATAGGAATATGTTTTTGCTGATGACTCAGTTTTCTGCCCAGAGACAGCGTGAGATGACGTCATTTGAGTCAAAACAAAACTGAAAGTAAACGCCGTCTGTTTGTTCCTTCATAGCGTCTTTTATTTTGATAATAGCGATTATAATTACACCATTTCATGACGAATATGACACACAAATTTTGAAGGAGCACCTTGGTTTTTAGGTGTTTTTTCACACTGGATTACTCCCAGAGGCTTCACAGCACCGCGATGAGAGCGCTATTTTTAGAAACGGTAGGATCTGCGCTTTCTAACGGTATACGGAGCTCACAGACGCATTCAGACATTCAAGACTTACAAAGCTGGTTATATAAGGTGTGTTCTACCCCGCTCATTGCGGGGTTAGAGTTGTTTAACTAACGCTTTGAATAAAATACAGATTTGCACAGGCAAGTTCAGTTTATTTACCAATAGCTATATTGAGTGATATTTGAACCACCAAACCACAATGGACCCTTCTGACCGTACCAACATTTGGTAGTTTGGAAATCTTAAAGGCTAAGCACCAGCTCTATGAAAGTGTCAAACAAATAAATACAGTGGAATTTGAGTTTCTAACATGTGTTTATTGATCGTCAAAAAACAAGTTATTTCTTACTAATTCAAGGAATAATGTTTAAAAGACCGTTGGTCCCCCCAAATTGTGAATAAAAACGGAATGCAATGATGTGGAGATGGCAAATGTCAATATTTTATTCGTAATAGAACATAGATGACAGATCAAAAGTTTAATCTGAGTAAATGTAACATTTTAAAGGAAAAATATTTTGATTAAAAATTTCACAGTGTCAACAAATCCCAAAAAAGTTGAGACAAGTGGCTGGAAAAAGGAATTTGAGCATATAATGAACAGTTGGGAGACCAATTAACACTAATTAGGTCAATTGACAACATGATTGGGTATAAAAAGAGCTTCTCAGAGTGTCAGTGTCTCTCTGAAGCCTAGATGGTAAGAGGATCACCAATTTCACCATTGTTGCACAGAAAGATAGTGCAGTGATACCAGAATGGTGTTACCCAGCGTAAAATAGCAAAGACTTTTAAGTTATCATCATCAACCGTGCATAACATCATCAAAAGATTCAGAAAATCTGGAAAAATTGCTGTGCGTAAGGGTCAAGGCCGTAAAACTCTACTGGATGCTCGTGATCTCCGGGCCCTTAAACGTCACTGCACCTCAAACAGGAATGCCACTGTCAAGGAAATAACGGAATGGGCTCAGGAATACTTCCAGAAAGCATTGTCAGTGAACACAATCCACCGTGCCATCTGCCGTTGCCAGCTGAAACTCTACAGTGCAAAGAGGAAGCCATTTCTAAGCAATCTCCACAAGCTCATACGTTTGCACTGGGCCAGGGGTCAGATGAGTCACGATTTGAAGTTCTTTATGGAACACTGGGACGCAATGTCATCCGGACCAGAGAGGACAAGGATAACCCAAGTTGTTATCAACGCTCCGTTCAGAAACCTGCGTCACTGATGGTATGGGGTTGCATGAGTGCTTGTGGCATGGGCAGCTTGCATGTCTGGAAAGGCACCATTAATGTAGAGAACTATGTTCAGGTTCTAGAACAACATATGCTCCCATCTAGACGTCATCTATTTCAGGGAAGACCCTGCATTTTTCAACAAGATAATGCCAGACCACATTCTGCAGCAATCACAACATCATGGCTACGTAGGAGAAGGATCCGGGTACTGAAATGGCAGCCTGCAGTCCAGATCTTTCACCTGTAGAGAACATTTGGCGCATCATAAAGAGGAAGGTGCGACATAGAAGGCCTAAGACGGTTGAACAGTTAGAGGCCTGTATTAGACATGAATGGGAGAGCATTCCTATTTCTACACTTGAGAAACTGGTCTCCAGTTATGAGGTGGAAGGCAGCGGTTACGACTTCATCCCCACCGTACTGGACAGATCTGTGAGATTGACCTTTACATTCTAGATTCATATCTGGAATTACACAAAAGCACATTCATGACATGGAAATGCATCTCTATTAGTTAGTCAAATTGGTGCAGCCTCATGGTTCGGCTTCCTGCTTCAGTCTCTAGTTCTACAAAGCCACCAGGACAGAAGTTAGAACTAACTCTTCAGTGTGAACTCGTTATCAAAGCAGGTCAAGCCTCATCAAATTTCTTCACTCTCGTTCACACAATGAAATTCTTAATTGCAGAATGTTTCACACAATCAACATTAGACACAATGGCTTTACAGGCTGCTGAAAGGATTAAAGACAGCGTTACATACCCATACAGTGTATAATACACACAGCACGTAGGTCATTAGTTAAGGGAGAATTAAACTGTCAACTCTGTAACACTCAAAGACCTGCCTTCTGATGTTTCAATGTTGTAGCTGCTTCCATTTTGATTTGTGAAATGTATGTCCAAAATGTATATGGAATTTATGAAATTTACTTACGCTAAATCACAGCTTAGGAATGACTCTATTAAAGAAAATGGTAGGATATCACATGTAGTTCCTGCTAAAAAACATTATAGAATGACTGTATAAAGGCTAAGCACCAGCTCTATGAAAGTGTCAACAAATAAATACAGTGGGATTTGAGTTCATAACTTGTGTTTATTGATAGTCAGAAAACATGTTATTTCTTACTAATTCAAGGAATAAGGTTTAAAAGACCGTTGGTTCCCCCCCCCAACGGTGTTGGGAAACTTTAATAGGCGTCTTGCCTGTGACGTAGATGGTGGACAACAACTCTAGAAGTTGCACTTAATTTAATGCAAAATGATGAAAAGGTGTGTTGTTTTTGGCTGCAATCATTCAATGTACAGTGGGACATCTGTGAACAAATGGCCCAAAGATCCCAAAATATCCAGAAAATGGACTAAATTTGTCAACTTTAAATAAGCACTTTGGAAAGGACCATCCGCTCACTCCGTTATCTGTAGCTCATTTCACTGGCGCTTTTCCAACAATATGGGCATGTAAGGACACCAACGAAAGGTGTTCAAGAGCCTCTGTAACATGGAGGTAAACAGGGTAAGGACACTTACTTTGCCTGTTTTAGTTGGTATTTGTTCAGTGTGAAATTTATACACATTTAAATATCTTCATAGATTACAATGACCACTAAAGAATCTAATCTACAACTGAGAAATATATGTCTCTGGAACTGTCTGTTGAATGTTTGGTTTAAACAAGTAAAAAGTACTTAAGATTCACTGTGTTCTTGGTGGTCAGTGACACACACATCTTATTATCCCCAAAAACCACAAGCTTGTAGCAGTGACTGAATCAAATCTTGGCAGAAGTATTCAGATGATCTCAGTCTTTATAAAGTGGATCTTTTATGAAGTGTGTTGCTGGTTTCTATCCATCCATTATTCACAGCTTATCTGGGTCTGGGTCAAGCAGTCAGAGAAAAGAATCCCAGACCTCCCTCTCCCCAGCCACCGCCTCCAGCTCTGAGGCAATCCCAGGCCGTGTCCTTGGTCTGCCCCGGGGCCCCCTTCCTGTTAGACATGCCTGGAACACCTCACCAGGAGGGCGTCCAGGGGGCATCCGAACCAGATGCCTGAACCACCTCAACTGGCTCCTCTCGACCACGAAAACGAAAAGGTGTGTTGTTTTTGGCTGCAATCATTCAATGTACAGTGGGACATCTGTGTACAAATGGCCCAAAGATCCCAAAATATCCAGAAAATTGACTAAATTTGTCAACTTTAAACGGGCACTTTGGAAAGGACCGTCCGCTCACTCCGTTATCTGTAGCTCATTTCACTGGCGCTTTTCCAACAATATGGGCATGTAAGGACACCAACGAAAGGTGTTCAAGAGCCTCTGTAACATGGAGGTAAACAGGGTAAGGACACTCACTTTGCCTGTTTTAGTTGGTGTTAGTTAACGTTAGCTTGACTCGCTAAACTCGGTGTCTCAGATTATACTCCGCTACGTAGCTGCATTACGGAGGTTTATAGTGTCGGATGAATTCGAGTTCGACTTCGATCACATTTACAAGAATAACGGTACCTCTACATTTGAGTTTAGCTTATTGCTAGGCTATTGTCATGAATAATGTTGGTTATTTAGCTAGATACTGTCATAACAGTCAGTCATAACGGTGTTTTACCGCGGCGTTGTTCAGCTGTTGTCCACCAGTGACGTCACGGTTGCGTTCAAGAATTTCCGTAGCGAGCTCGGGTTTTTCCATCAATTTAATAAAATGGTTAGTTTTAAAGCAAATTAAGCTGCTATTTTCATTTTAATTCATACTTATATCTGTCAGTAACTACAATAATGTGAAATATTCACGGAGGTCCATTAAGTGGTGCTTAGCCTCTAAGCTACAACATGGTAAATGAATTTAAATGTTTTATTTTGAAATGCAGGGCTGGTAACGGTAATGCTAGGCATGTGATGTTCCCATATTAAACATGACATATATAGGGCACTTAAACTAATGGTGCTTTTCCACTGCATGGGATTGGCTTGACTGAAATCGCTTTTAGATTGTTGCTTTTCCTCTAGCACAGCTCTCCAGTGAAATGGATCCAGTGATGTCGCAAATCCCCATCTCTAGCGAGAATCACGGGCTCTGAAAACCACAACAAAGTAAAGTTAGGCACTGTTTACTCATGTATGCACATGTTGTTTTGATAGTAGGGGTGGCGTGGGGTGCTGAGTAATTTGATTTGCTCAAGGGGGGGTTGGGGGGGGGCAGCATTTCTATAGTGAGAGTCAGGGGAAGGGGTTATAGAAAGAATGAGAGAAAAAGACAGAGCGAGTGTGAAAGAAGACAAATATGTGTCAAATAGTTTAGATTGCATATTACATACCTTCCTCAAAGTTCCTGGCGTGGACGGAGGGGTGAATGGTGGGCTGAATATCGAAATAATGAACCTGCAGCATTTCCATGCGTGCTGACCACCATGCAAATGTATAAACCATCGAGTTCAGTTGAGGAGTTGAGAAAGTGTAGTCTGTCTCCTTCAGCCTTTACTGCTTCAGGAAGAATACCTGAACCCTGCCTGGAGTAAAACAAGAGCTCTGTGAGGAGAAATGTGTGCCAATGTAGATCTGTAGAAGGAGTGAGAACATGCTCTACATTAATATAAATCACTCCAGCTGTGGAGCTCTTTACTGAGAGCAGCTGAATACACGCTTATAAACAAACTTATAACCAGGAGTTTATAAAAAAAAGTGTTCTTTGATTCAAATTGACAGAAGAGTCTCATTTGAAGGGTCTGACAGGCTGGGTGACAGTAAGATAGAGTGGCCTTCCGTTTTTTAAAAAAAGAGGACACTGGGGACACACAGACATCTGTCAGGGTTAGTACATTTACATTAATATTTAATAATATATACTTACAAATGAGGATCTAACATTCAAACTACAGCACAATTTATACAAAATACCTGACATTAAGTGCAATATGCCAGGAAGTAATAAGTGCAGTATGTTGTCGCTTTAAGTAAGCCTACGTTTTCGGACGGTGGCTGGTTGCAAATGCACAAGCAAACCATGACGTGAAATTGATCGATCGATGAGATACATTTTACACATCCCCAAAAAGAGGACCCTAAGTAACGAAGCCATTGTTAAGAGGCTAAAATGATAAGTAGAGACTTGCCTGGGCCCTGCAGTCTTTATAAAACCAAAATACTCCAGTGTTTGAGGTCTTTGGTTTGTCGATTACGAGAAAGGATGGTTCCTCAATGTGTGGGAAAAGTCACATTCAGTGAGGAGGAAGCGTCTGGGCTGATTTTCCTGGATCCTGACTTAGCGACTTATGCAGAGTGACATGCATCATGAACCAAATGTAAAAAAAAAAATAGTACAGCATGGTAACACGTTTAGAACTTCACCTACTTCATCTGGGGTTCATTCTTCAGCTAAACAATAACACAAAACATACCTCCAGACCATGTCTGAACTACATTAGAGGGGACTTGGAACACATTAACAAGTCAGAAGGCTTTAGTTTTGTGAATAGATTAGATTTCACAAGCCTCCGAGAACCAAGAAGCAGTGCTCTTTCCTTTAGGTCCATTAAGTAGTCCATTAAGTGGTGCTTCGCCTTTAACCCAAAGCACTTACAAAGATTCACAAAACACCAACACGAATGGTTCAAACCCGTATGGAATACAGAAGTCCAGTGGGGAGCAGGAGTAATGTGATCATAAGATAATACTTTACCACTGCATTGTGTAAAACGTAGTGTAGAAGAAGATGCTTGAGACTGAGCCCTAGTGTTGTGGTGGTGTAATTGCAGAGCGACACCAATGCAGAAGTGTAAAATGCTCACAATGGCGTAGGGTTTGCATTAAGAAGTGTTTTTGTTCTATGGTATAAATTAATGTAAACTTCAATGGGATTTATAAAATGTACATGGGCTGGTCATGTGTGTATGCCTGTTTTCACTTCCGTAGGAAAATGCTGTGGACAGTTTCACATGTTTACAGGTGCCACGCAATACAAGAGTATACATGAGCAATATACAAATGTATATTATTTACTTCTGCCATTTGCATTCATAGTCTTCATGAATGTCTTCAGCTACACATTTATACTCTTCAGCATGCTTTGGGTTATCAACAGGAGTGATGTAAACCAACGGAGAATGAGCTGAGGGAGAGAAAAAAAAGACATTAGTGATGATCTGTAGGTATAAGGGAGATCCTCAGGGGTTTCCCACCCCCACCCAACCAAGACCAGTGCATGCCCAGCAGTACACAATTACCCAGAGGTATGTTCACACAAAGCTAATACATGTTAGCGACTATCCACAGGCTAATAAAGCCAAATCTGAACAAACGACTCCTCATTCCATCTCAATGAAGCTTTAGTTCATGATGTTTTGGACGTGTACCCTTCCACAGGGACATATTTTCAGCTTTTGGGAGGAGACCCCATTGTAATTTCATATAAAGGATCTGCGTACTCACACGTGGCACATATTCAGCCAAGTTTTTGCTATTCATCGTTTTAATTTGTTGTGATTCACAAATGTCTGCGTACTGCTAAAGATAACCTATATGAGCCAAAGTATTTAACACATCCATAATTAATGTGATGGAAATTTGTTTATATAAATGATTTATAATCAATAGAGATATTTAATCAGCAATGGCCACACGTGCCAATTGTTTTATTCCTAATTCTCTGTGTGAGACCGCAGACTTGTGTGTGTGTGTTTCAAATAACATATCGACACCTTCCCTTCAATCAACTCCCTTTGTCTCCAGACCACAGAGGTAGAGGGGAGGCACAGGCCATGTCTGGAAAGGTGTTAGAAATACAGGAGATAGGGAAAACGAATGGTGGGAAACTCTGAGTTTTGGGAACAGGATACAGCGAAAGATTACTGAAATGTAAAAGAGCGAACAGATGGTGTACTTCAAAGGGTTTTCCATGTATAAAAAGTTGTTTACACCACATTAATCACCAGCAAATATGTGCTGACCCCTGCTTTTCTTCAAGAAATCTTCTTTCACAGCAGCTGAGCAGTGCTTGGAATTTGTTCAAAAGGTCAACGTGTCATATTTTGAATAATTGTATCTGAGCAGAACGTAAAAAAATACTGGTCTCCGTCGAGTTTGTTGGTATAAATGGCTTAAATGGTATACTTGATTAATTCAGCTGCCCATAACACATAATTGGAGCATCTTTTAAACAGCTCACAGCTCTTGGCTGCTAAACTTTTCCTGTTAACGTGTGGAGGGTGTCAACAGACTGACAGCGTTAAATATCTGCTTCTGCAACTCAATCTTGAGTTGCATTAAAATAGCTGATTCATTCATTCATTATCTGTAAAATTTATCCAGTTCAGGGTGGGTCCAGAGCCTACCTGGAATCATTGGGCGCAAGGCAGGAATACACCCTGGAGGGGGCGCCAGTCCTTCACGGACAACACACACACACCCCTATGGACACTTTTGAGTCACCAATCCACCTACCAACGTGTGTTTTTGGACTGTGGAAGGAAACCGGAGCACCCGGAGGAAACCCACGCAGACACAGGGAGAACACACCACACTCCTCACAGACAGTCACCCGGAAGAAACCCACGCAGACACAGGGAGAACACACCACACTCCTCACAGACAGTCACCCGGAGGAAACCCACGCAGACACAGGGAGAACACACCACACTCCTCACAGACAGCCACCTGGAGGAAACCCACGCAGACACAGGGAGAACACACCACACTCCTCACAGACAGTCACCCGGAAGAAACCCACGCAGACACAGGGAGAACACACCACACTCCTCACAGACAGTCACCCGGAGGAAACCCACGCAGACACAGGGAGAACACACCACACTCCTCACAGACAGCCACCCGGAGGAAACCCACGCAGACACAGGGAGAACACACCACACTCCTCGCAGACAGTCACCCGGAGGAAACCCACGCAGACACAGGGAGAACACCCCACACTCCTCACAGACAGTCACCCGGAGCGGGACTCGAGCCCACAACCTCCAGGTTCCTGTGACTGAAACACTACCTGCTGCACCACCATGCCGCCCAATAGCTGATTCAATTTAAATAATTACTGGGATGTCTCAAACACAGAAGAAGGTATTTTTGATGTATTACACATACATAGTTCAGTAGTAACCCTAACAACTTAAAAACGCTACACTCAATATCAGTATTTTTCATTGTTTTTTCAAGAGTTACTAATCTAAACACAGAGCATCTCCAAAAACTCACACTTACCTCGAGAAAGTCCAGACACGAGGATCACGAGCACATATACTTTCAAAATGTTATCGTGCGACATCATGTTCAATCGCAAAACCCGCTAACACACTTCTGACTTAGGCTCTCCGATGCGGAAGCTGATTTGCAGTGTTTCCTTCATTTGCTCCTCCCATGCTCTGCAGTCCTTGTGATGTGATATTTATGTGTGTGTAGGGCAGGAGTGTGTGAAGCCCAGGAAAAATATATTTTGTTTAATTTACAGTATATGGGATATTTATTTCCTGCCTCTTTCGCAGATTGATTCAAAAAGTATTCTGGGCTTAAACACTCCGTATCAGCACAAAATGCTGAGAGGAGTTTGGGTGCGGTCCTACTCCCAAAATGATGTTACTGATGATAACTTCAAATACTGATAAAAACTGACTGAAATTTTCAGATTCCACAGGGTGGAGCTTCTGGAAGTCAGTTTTGGTCATTCTTTAGACAAATCAAGATGTAAAACTATCAACAAACACTGTACATGTGTGTACTTAAATTCAGCGCTGGGGAGTAACTGTTTACCTCCAAATGTAAAAGTATCAGACTGGTGCTTTTATTAAGAATACATCAAAACCATAATATGTGCACTTCATGTACTCCGGTGTACGACTGTCACATCTGTCCCTCAGTCAGTGCCCTATGGACAGGGACACTGAACTGTGATGGACCTATAACAACTGTACTGACCCTTAGCTTGGTACTTTGGTAGCTTCTTTTGAACTTTCCCTCTGACTAATTTGCTTGGATGATTCTCTTATGGTTTTCACATTAGTGACAAAATGGCGGAATTTTCATTAAACAGTTCACTTCTGCCCCCCACACACACACCACTCAGCAACCTCATCAGTTACCACCAATACCCAACTGTGACTTTGAAAATCAGGCAGGCACTCAACCACTTCAACCAGCCTCCAGGCTTCATATCCCTGTATTAGCACTACTGTTGACACCGGGTTTGTTTATACTGGTACTGTCACTTCAGCTCCTCATCAGACCTAGCTGTGACTTTTTCACTAGAACCGGTATGCACTTGTTCACTTTATTTAGTTGTTATACGATTATCTTGCACTACTGTGTACCCATTGACTCATGTATGTCTATCAGTGAGCTGCTGGTAGTGTATGTGCTACACTTGTCTTCTGTTTGTTCAGTCACTCCTGAAACTAATCACATGCACGTTGTTATTATGATGCTGTAATCGAGTGGTGGTTTTCCTGTTTTACTGCTGTCTGTATTTTACACAGGAAACAGCGATTGTCTTAGAGAATGATTGTAAGTCGTGTGTGTGTGTCATGCCTGTGAAATAATCACAGAGGTGAAAATGCATGCACTAGGAATGTAATCATTTTTTTGACCTAGATTTGACTTCAAGCTTAAAGCAGCAGTGTGTCCAGCGCCTCTCCTGGGACAGGGTCTTGTCTCCATCCACCCATTACGTCTGCAGTATCATGGATCAATAATATGGACAATTAGTGAGTACACTACCAGCACAACCGGCACTGCCCTGCAGCACAGGGCATGATCAACCACACAAACAATACCTCTGCTAATAAGAAATGATCTTATATTTGTTTGTATTAACTGTACGATGTAAATATCAGAAGACTGTTATTGCTATATTGCATTTTATAATTTCAGTAATAACCTACACACCTTTAAAATCACTACACTCTGTATCAACTCTTAATCAACTTTCTTTCCAGTGCTATCTCTCTGACCAAAGTCCATATCAAACAACTCACTTACCTTGACAATGTCTGGCCATGAGGAGAGTAAGCAGAGCTATGTACAGAATGATATAGTGAGACATTATTTAAAAACTCAAACCCTAAGGCACACATACACACAGGTGTCAGAGCCCAGAAGCTGATCAGCAGCCCTGAGCTCAAAGGCTTTTTATATGTTCTTAGCTCTGCCCACATTCTGCTTCACTGTGATTTGATTGGCTAACAATCCACAAGGAGGCAGACGCTGGCACTAAGTTCCTCATTCATAGCTGAGCATTAGGAGTGAGAGGTAGCTCATTAACCATTGCTGCTAGAATTTTTAAACCCCTCAATATCCAGCCAAAAGCATCCTGTGACCACTGATGATGCAAAAGTGGATGACAAATTTGCAGCAACAGCTTCTGTGTCTAATTAGTTTCTACAACATTGGTTTACAACGTACACTGTCTTATAACTAATTGTCACTTGTCTTTATAACTTTAATTAGGAAACATAAGTGCACCTTATTCTATTATAATCGTAGATTTAAAAAATGCACTCATTTCATGTGTTGGGTGTGTTCTCCCTGTGCCCATGTGGGTTTCCTCCGGGTGCTGGGGTACACACGTTGGTGTGTTTGGTGACTTTGGTTCCCCCTCCAGGGTGTGTTCCTGCCTTGCGCCCAGTGATTCTGGGTAGGCTCCAGACCCCCTGCGACACTGAACTGAATGAATGTTCATTCAGGAAACAGCGATTGTCTTAGAGAATGATTGAAAGCCATTTCATCCTCTTCTGCTTACATTATACAAATTGAGCTGGGGCTAGACAGTGTAAAGGTTGTGTGTGTCACACAGAGAGATGAAATGAGAAGAGACTAGATCCCAAAGGGAAATGCATGCATGCACTAGGAATGTAATTATGTAATCATTTTTTGACCTAGATATGACTTCTGGCTTAAAGCAGCAATGTGTCCAGCGCCACGGAGCATTTCCCCCTGGGACAGGGTCTTGTCTCCATCCACTCATTACGCCAGCTGTATCATGGACCAACAATATGGGCATATCAAAAAGAGTGGGCAGTTAGTGGGTACACTGAAAATTCATATGCGTCAAACTTATAAATATTCACCTCTCTTCTGGAGGACAGAACGTAATGCACCTTTAGGGAACACAACTGAACTTTTAAGTACTTTGTCTGTTGTACATTTACACTGTGTGTACTTTTAGTGAACAATAATATACCAATCTACTGTACCTTTTTTTCGTAGAGTGTAGGTGATTGTAACAGAGTGGACAACCCAACACACACTAACACACTACCACCACCAAGTGAGCATCACAGCAGCTCTGAGAATGCTCCACCACCCACATTACTCCTACTCTGGTAGTAGTCCTATGAGCTTATATTGTTTTTATTGGCTGTTCTTCTGCACTGGGCAAACTTTCTAGTACCTGTTGATGGCAGGAGCCCAGCCAATTAAATACTACTGCTGATAATATATAAACATATTTGCACATAGCAACTGAGAAATATAGAAACATACACTGTAAAAAATTTCTTGTAAATTTTACAGTAAAATACTGGCAGCATTGTTCCCAGGCATTTACCGTATTTTTACAGGAACACTACTGTATTTCAAATTTACAGCATATTACTGTAATTGAATAATACAATAATTTACTGTAAATACTGTGATTTACAGTAAAATAGTAGCAGCAGTGTTCCCAGCCATTTACTGTATTTTTACAGGAACACTACTGTATTTCAAATTTACAGCATATTACTGTAATTGAATAATACAATAATTTACTGTAAATACTGTGATTTACAGTAAAATACTGGCAGCAGAGTTCCCAGCCATTTACTGTATTTTTACAGGAACACTACTGTATTTCAAATTTACAGCATATTACTGTAATTGAATAATACAATAATTTACTGTAAATACTGTGATTTACAGTAAAATACTGGCAGCAGAGTTCCCAGCCATTTACTGTATTTTTACAGGAACACTACTGTATTTCAAATTTACAGCATATTACTGTAATTGAATAATACAATAATTTACTGTAAATACTGTGATTTACAGTAAAATAGTGGCAGCAGAGTTCCCAGCCATTTACTGTATTTTTACAGGAACACTACTGTATTTCAAATTTACAGCATATTACTGTAATTGAATAATACATTAATTCACTGTAAATACTGTGATTTACAGTAAAATACTGGCAGCAGAGTTCCCAACCATTTAACGTAGTTTTACAGGAGCACTACTCTATATCAAATTTACAGCATATTACTGTAACTGAGTAATACAATAATTTACTGTAAATACTGTGATGTACAATAAAATACTGTAGCAGATTTGCTGTAAATTTACAGCAATTTTTTACAGTGTAGAATCTGAGAGAAAGAGATTGTTTGCTGTTTGATTTTTAATATCTGATATTCACAGAATTTTGGTGTCCTGCAGGATGTGTTGGATTGTTTTTATTTATGTATTTATTATTATTTTTTTTATGTCTGCTGCTTCCTGTGCTATATTTATCAGAGTAGCTATGCTGTGGTGAGAAGGAATGACAGTAATGTTCACATAACCATGTCTATGGTATCTCTTAAACATATTAATATTGTTAAGTAGAAATGCTTGATTACATTACACTACACTGGACGATACTGTAGACTCACTGCTGGACCTTGGCCATTTATAAAATCAATATACAGCATTTGTGTGAGACTTGTATCCCTTCATCTTTCAGAACAGCTTTTGTGTAGACAAAACAAGTACTACGACTCCCTCACAGATGTAGATAAACAGCATGCCTTCCCGATCAGAATTCACTTTAAACGGATAAGGTTAGCAAAACGGAACAACAATAAAAATTTCCTAACCTCGTCTGGTGTCATCATCATCAGCAGCAGTGGCATTCTATGTATTTCAGTTCCTTTTCTTTAGCACAGAAACAGATTAAACAATTTCATCTGGGAATGGTGAAGGGGAAGTAGAGCTTGGCTGGCGTTTCCTTATTTCAACCACAATTTAAAGCTTTGATGAGCTGGATTTCATTATGTTCATTATGTTAATAGGTATTGGTGTGTTAAATAAAGGACAATTAATATTATCAGGAGACGCCATGGTGATACAACAGATGTTGTGACAGTCACACACAGGTGTGTGTGAGTGACTGGGTGAATGTGTAAATTTGTCCACAGGTGTATGTGTGTGTGTGAGTGATTGACTGAGTGAGTGTGTAATTTTACTCTGTCCAGATTGAACCCCTGTCTAGGGTAAGGGCATTGAACACTATCAGGGTAAGGGTAATAGGCTCATTAGTGATTGATGTTGTAGACCTACATCCGGTCTAATTTCTCTGTCGATTTAGCAAATGTAGCACAAAGGGAGACGTCATTGATCTTGGGAATCTGAAATTTCCTGGAAATGAAAGCTGTTAGTAAACTTAAATTTCCTGATGCAGACAAACAACACAGAGGGGCTAATCTAATAAGTTTCAAATTTCCAACAAGAGCTACCACATTAGTGTATCTTTTACAGTGAAGAAACAAAGCCAGCACTCTTCTTGCTATAACCAATCGGTGCACAGCTACAGAATGACATCCTCGTCTGAATAATCTTTAATCTTCCTGAATGCAAATGCACAAACACAGGGAATTAAATGTGATAAGGGAAGGTAACACCACTCGAAGACTAAGAGCAGTAGAAACAGCAGACAAGAGCTTAACATAGATACTAAACAACGTCTAAGGAAACCAAATCAACTAAAGACACTGTGGTGCAGTACACCTGTAAATGGTAGGGGGCAGTGCAGGCGATCAACAGCATCACAATGGCGCAAAGTTTTGAAGAAAACTGTGTCAGAGACAGATCTGCAATTACTCACATCTTTCCATCGTCTGCTCTCTCGTGTAAGTACAAGCGTAGCACATAGGTAAGTACAGTATGTGGAAAGTCACATACACAGACATTTGTGTATGCAATCAATGGCCAATGGCTCTGAGAACAGGGGGCAGCCACCACTGTATGTTTTTGCAAAACAGACAAGTGTATCTCAGCTCCAGATCGTTCTGAGAAATTACACTTTCCTGGAGACCAATAGCAGGTTACACGTTCAATGGCAGACATGAAGAGCACTTTCCATTACCAGGACACCACCTCTCCTTTCCTGCTTTTTGTGGCATTTCCTTATGTGCAAGGAACGACGGACTTAGTTCTGTTTCATAACTTGATTGCAGTATCTCAGTGTTTTGTTTTGCTTGGATGGAGGAAAACATTCTGTCGCTTGAGGGGCTCTTGGTCTTGATCAAGCCATTTATGTCCCTCTAGGCCACTATCAGAGCTCTGAATCTACAGGAAGCCAGTGGAGCGAATGCAGCAGTGGAGTCATCCTTCCACATTCTGGATCAGTTGCAATGCCATAGAGGAACCACTTTTGGTTTCATAAAGAAAAAAAAACAACAACATGTACTTCCATTTATTTCTATGAGTTTACATAATTTAAAGGTTTAAGCTGCTTTTCCGACTCCTGCAGTCAGAACTAGAGAAGATAATCACCTCTGCAAATTGTAAAACTTGCACACTTGATGCAATTCCCTCAAAATTAATCAAAGAGGTACTACCAGTTATTATCAACCCTCTTTTAATTTTCTTTTTTAATGTTCTCCCTGTGTCTGCGTGGGTTCATTCCGGGCAACTGTCTGTGAGGAGTGTGGTGTGTTCTCCCTGTGTCTGCGTGGGTTTCCTCCGGGTGACTGTCTGTGAGGAGTGTGGTGTGTTCTCCCTGTGTCTGCGTGGGTTTCCTCCGGGTGACTGTCTGTGAGGAGTGTGGTGTGTTCTCGCTGTGTCTGTGTGGGTTTCCTCCGGGTGACTGTCTGTGAGGAGTGTGGTGTGTTCTCCCTGTGTCTGCGTGGGTTTCCTCCGGGTGACTGTCTGTGAGGAGTGTGGTGTGTTCTCCCTGTTTCTGCGTGGGTTTCCTCCGGGTGACTGTCTGTGAGGAATGTGGTGTGTTCTCCCTGTGTCTGCGTGGGTTTCCTCCGGGTGACTGTCTGTGAGGAGTGTGGTGTGTTCTCCTTGTGTCTGCGTGGGTTTCCTCCGGGTGACTGTCTGTGAGGAGTGTGGTGTGTTCTCCCTGTGTCTGTGTGGGTTTCCTCCGGGTGACTGTCTGTGAGGAATGTGGTGTGTTCTCCCTGTGTCTGCGTGGGTTTCCTCCGGGTGACTGTCTGTGAGGAGTGTGGTGTATTCTCCTTGTGTCTGCGTGGGTTTCCTCCGGGTGACTGTCTGTGAGGAGTGTGGTGTGTTCTCCCTGTGTCTGTGTGGGTTTCCTCCGGGTGACTGTCTGTGAGGAGTGTGGTGTGTTCTCCCTGTGTCTGTGTGGGTTTCCTACGGGTGACTGTCTGTGAGGAGTGTGGTGTGTTCTCCCTGTGTCTGCGTGGGTTTCCTCCGGGTGCTCCGGTTTCCTCCCACAGTCCAAAAACACACGTTGGTAGGTGGATTGGCGACTCAAAAGTGACCGTAGGTGTGAATGTGTGTGTGTATCTGTGTTTCCCTGTGAAGGACTGGCGCCCCCTCCAGGGTGTATTTCCACCTTGCGCCCAATGATTCCAGGTAGGCTCTGGACCCACTGTGACCCTGAATTGGATAAGGGTTACAGATAATGAATGAATGAATGAATCCCTTAGATTGGACCATGTATGGCAATGCTACCCTAAGGCCTAAAACCTACCGTTTATATCTAAGATCTTAGAAAAACACAGCTCTAGTTAAGATAACAAATGTTCTTCTTCTTGCCTCTGATCAAGATTTGGTTTATGTTCCAATTATTCTAAAGTATGATTTGAAATTCAGCAAGGCTCTATTTTAGGACCCTTAGTATTTACATTATAAATGTACCGTTTGGCACATTTATAGAAACCATGACATTAACTTTCACTGTTACGCAGACGATACACAATTGTACATATCAGCCAAGCCCGATGACAAACACAGATTGAAGGAAATAGAGGACTGTGTGAAAGATGTGAAAGTCTGGATGTTTCGTGACTTTCTCCTTCAACAAAAAAACAGAGGTTCTGCTTTTGGGGCCAAAAATGGCAAGAAACAAATGATCAAATGATTTTATTTAAACCTCACTGACTTTCCAGTTAAACCTGGTTCAGCAGCAAAAAATCTTGGTGTCATAATTGACCCAGAATTATCATTCGATCAGCACATAGGCAGCGTCTCCAGGACAGCTTTTTTACAACTTTGCAACATCCCTGCAGGACGCAGAAACATTAGTACATGTCTTTATTACTTCAAGGCCAAACTATTGAAGCACACTACTGTCAGGATGCACCAGCAGTAATTTAAGTAAATGTCAACTAGTTCAAAATGCTGCAGACAGGGTCCTCACTAAAACTAGTCTATCATCACTTCATTGGCTGCATGTTAAATCCCATATCGATTACAAAATTCTGTTATTGACGTATAAAGCTGTACATGGGCTCACTCCTGAATTCTTTTGCAAGATCTTATTTCCTCTCATGAGCCTCCACGTTTACTCAGGTCACAGAGTACTGGCTTTTTAATAGCTCCCAGAATTCAGAAGGCCTCAGCTGGGGGAAGAGCTTTTCATATAAAGACTCCTAACACTGGAATTATCTTCTAGAAAATGTTCGGGACCCAGACACAGCTGAAGTCTCAGATCTAGGTTGAAAACTCACTTGTTCAGTTTATCTTTTGGTAGTTAATGCTCCCCCATAGATAAAGGCGGCAGATCCAGGGGGTCCAGGGACAGAGGGAATTATAGTACTGGTATAGACACTGGTGTTGTCTGCAGCTTCATGCGATCACTCAGGTTTGTTGACGGTGGAGCGGAGGGATGCCACTGTTTCAGGATGCTCCCGTGTCTGTGTGTCCTTCTGGTCCTCCTTTTAGTTAAAGCTGTCATAGTCAGATCTGCCGGAGTCATTAGCCACACTCTGGAAACGTTCACATTTTCTGTTCTACATTCACCCAAACAGATCCAAACTAATTCCATCTCTCTACCTTCATTCTGAGAGGACGACTGCCCACCAGTCTGGCTGGATGCTGATTGGATGACTGTTCAGCTCTCCTGCTGTCCGCTTCAGTGGTACCGCCACTTGCCTTGGACTAGCTGCCCACCCCACATTGAAGTATTCATAGATTCCTAACTATTACTACTACTACTGTTAATGATAATAATAACGTCATCATCTTTCCTACATTATATATACTATGATTGTGTCAGTACACACGAGCAGAAAGTAGATCTGTGTGATGTGTGGTCCTTTTATTTTTGTGAATAATATGTAGGTAGATTGACCAGAGGAGGATAAGTCCACTCTTGTGAGTTTAATAAAAATGAAGGGTTTTAAAGTGTTAATAGAGAATTTACTCCCCTTTACGCAGTGAAGCTATACACTATCAGAGAAAGAGAGGGAGAGAGAGGGAGAGAGAGAGAGAGAGAGAAAGAGAGTGTGTGAGAGAGGCTCCACACTGAACTTGGACCTGTTTGTTTTTGTGTTTATTGAACTGCTCTTCATTTACGATGAATGCATTATTTCTGGAGATTCGGCTGTTGGTGGCTCTTGGGCTCTCCCACATTGTTTTTGGACAAGGTGAGACGTGTTTTCTGTAGTTTGCATTCCTTTCATAGAATACGTGCATATGCTCTGAGCCTTCTATTGCGCAAAGTGGCCTCAAGGTACACTCATTTCCTCCATTACTACACTGGTATTCAACACATTACTTAAAATAGAAGGAAATAGCAATTTTATATTTGAAGAAACCAGTAGCAAATTTTACTTGATCACGCTCTCTTCAGTTGGCCGTTTTCTATTTAAATCTTTACGATGTAAATCTTTTCCTTCAGAAATTCTCTCTCAGACATTTTGATGATTTTTCATGCATCAACAATGTGTCTAATATCTTATATATATAAAGATATAATATAAATTTAGTTTTTAATTTGTTTACTTTTATTTAATAGTTTCTTCAACACATAAAACGTTGGTTGCCTAGCTATTGTGCAATCAGGGAATGGAAAGTGAATAAACGGTCACTTGTGCAGTCTTTTGAACACTGCGGTTGTTGCTCAGTGTCTCATGAAGGATGAGTGATTATTTAAAACCTAACACCATAGAGGTCACATTTTAATTCAAAAAACAAAATTGGAATGAAGTATGTTATACTCAAAGGTTTTATTCAAGTATCCCTTCCATTTATTACGTAACTTTTCCTACTTTCAATACATGGTGAAATGGAAAACGCTAACAATGGATGGAGTAGCAGTGCTACTACAAGCGGAAATAGAAATTAATTATTTGTTTTCAACATGGTTTTAAATATTAACGATGGTTTTCGTATTTTGTGGATGCAAGAAATCAAAACAGATGCAGATGAATCTTGCAGGTGAAGAAATCTCTAACTGACTCTGGTCCTCGTAACTCACATTGAGTACATCGTTAACATAATGTGACAAATCTTTCTAAGGTGGAAAAAGCTATCAGGCGTTTTATTTGGCACAGACAGGTTGTGTAACTGGATTCAAGCCTCAAACCTAAAGAACCGGCTTGAAACAGATTCAGTTGTAGTAGTCATGTTAAAGCTGGTAATAATTCATCATTGTATTATCTTAAGAACACAAACGATAATATGAAATATGTTCGGAATAATGCAGAGCTGGAGAAACTCGTTCTGGTCTTTACATCTAGCAGGGCGTATTTATTTCACAGTTATATAATTAAATCTTACAAATATTCATCTCTCCTAATATACCCATAGAGACGGGAAGAAAACTGCACTTTAAAACCACTGTTGAACTTTTATAAAAGGTACATTTACACTGTTTATACCTTTTATTGATCAATAATGTACCTCTACTGCACTTTTTTTTCTGTGTGTATAGTAACCGCTCTATAAAGCTCTTCCTGGTGTAGGGCAAGCGTATTTATCAGATATTAAGAGCCAAGCAGGACTCACAGATCTTTAAGAAGTAGGCCATAAGTCCTTCCTAAGATGAAAACTAAACATGGAGACGTGTACAGCTAACGCGTCTGTCCTAACCGGGCCTCTCTAAATCGTCTAAACCAAAACTCATACTTTGATACAATATTATTCCAGACAACAGAGAAAATTACAATTGCCATTAACACTAGACAGCAGTTACCATAAAACTACAAACAAGTTTTATTAAAACTATACATTTCACAATGGTATGTAATTGTAAATAAATAATGTAAATAAAGTATTTCTGATTCTGATTCACTTGTACAGCTAATATTTTATATTGTACTGTTTATATTGTAATATTTTATATTGTACTGTTTATATTGTAATATTTTATATTGTACAATATAATATTTTATATTGTACAATATAATATTTTATATTGTACACCCACACACATACAGGTGCTGGTCATAAAATTAGAATATCATGAAAAAGTTGATTTCAGTAATTCCATTCAAAAAGTGAAACTTGTATATTATTCTCATTCATTGCAAACAGACTGATATATTTCGAGTGTTTATTTCTTTTATGATTATAACTGACAACTAATGAAAACCCCAAATTCAGTTTCTCACAAAATTAGAATATTGTGAAATGGTTCAATATCGAAGACCCCTGGTGCCACACTCTAATCAGCTAATTAACTCAAAACACCTGCAAAGGCCTTTAAATTGTCTCTCAGTCTAGTTTTGTAGGCTCCACAATCATGGAGAAGACTGCTGTTGTCCAAAAGAAGACCACTGACACCTTTCACAAGCAGGGCAAGACACAAAAGGTCATTGTAAAGAGGCTGGCTGTTCATAGAGCTGTGTCCAAGCACATTAATAGAGAGGTGAAGGGAAGGAAAAGATCTGGTAGAAAAAAGTGTAAAATCAATGGGGATAACTGAACCCTGAGAGAGAATAACTGAGAGGATTGTGAAACAAAACCCATTCACAAATGTGTGGGATATTCACAAAGACTGGACTGCAGCTGGAGTCAGTGCTTCAAGAACCACCACTACGCATAGACATATGCAAGATATGGGTTTCAGCTGTCGCATTCTTTGTGTGAAGCCACTCTTGAATAAGAGACAGTGTCAGAAGTATCTTGTTTCCAAAAAGGACTGGACTGCTGCTGTATGGTCCAAAGTTGTTCTCTGATGAAAGTAAATTTTGCATTTCATTTGGAAATCAAGGTGAGGTACAGAATCCATGTTGCTTGTGGTCTCGTGTAAAGTTTCCACAGTCAGTGATGGTTTGGGGTGCCATGTCATCTACTGGTGTTGGTCCACTGTGTTTTCTGAGGTCCAAGGTCAATGCAGCCATCTACCATCTACCAATCCTTTTTTTCGTATTGTTCTTAAGTAATATTCAAATTTTCTGAGAAACTGAATTTGGGGTTTTCATTAGTTGTCAGTTATAATCATCAAATTATAAAAAAAACACTTGAAATATATCAGTCTGTGTGTAATGAATGAGTATAATATACAAAGTTCACTTTTTGAATGGAATTACTGAAATAAATCATCTTTTTCATAATATTTTAATTTTATGACCAGCACCTGTGTGTGTGTATATAAGTAAGCAATCAATTCATTAGCGGTGGCTTAGTGGCAGAACTGATAACGTCGCTGTCCACTAGTTCTGGAGTTATGGATTCAAATCTCACCTTGGGTCACTGTCTGTGTAATGTCTGATACGTTCAGTCACAATGTAGGTGTAGGGGTGGTCAAGAAGTGAGGAACAGGGATGGAGGTAAGTGCAGGAGATTTAATTTATAATAAAGGGACTGGACAGAGAGGCTAAACACTAGGCAGAAAGCAAGGGTACTAAACACAGAGCATGAACGCTAAACACAGAGCATGGACACAGGACAATAAACATAACCAGAGACAGAAAGACAAAGCATGGACAATAAGAAGAAAACTCAAACAAACATCAGGTATCTAATTAAAACACATGACACTAGAACAGAAACAAAACAGAACACAAAGCAAAGAACAATGAAACAAAAGAACACGAAACAAATCACAAAACCATGACAAAGACCATTTAAAGCAACACAGACAACACAAGGGGTCCATAAGGCATTACAAAGACAATGAAGGCACCCATAAACAAGAGGATCATGGGGGCCGCACCGAAGATGGGTACAGGGCCCACAAAGGAGACGGCCTTGGATGAGGTGTCGTTGCAGGAGCAGGAACCTGATGAGGTGCAGCACGGGGGTTTGTCGACACTGGAACAGAGATGGCGGGAGCCACAGACACAGGATCAGGGGTAGCTGAGACTGCCGACATCACTGAAGTGGGGTGGATGGGGTCGCTGCTGGCGCAGGAACCGAAGCAGGCATATGCTTGCATTAAGGGAACGTCTGAGGGACCAGAACTCACGGCTGGTTTTGAAGGAGCTGGACTCGAAGCAGGAGCGGGATTCTTGGCCTTTTTCTTTTTGGTCTTTCTCTGAACACTGGAACTGATACTTAATTGTAGAATCTTCTCCACTAGGGAATCCCTACACTGATCCCCAACAGTAGTCAGTTCAATAAGTCCCACAGACATTCCTAAATCTCTCGCTGGTGGCTGGTGGGTCTGTCACAATGCTGGTGTAGAGGTGGTCAAGGAGTGAGAAACAGGGATGGAGGTACGTGCAGGAGATTTCATTTACAACAAAGAAACACTAGGCAGAAAGCAAGGGTATTAATCAATAAAAGGCTAGGGAGCCAAACAGTAAACACAGAGCTTAAACGCAAAACACAGAGCATAGATGCTAAACACAGAGGATGGAAGACACAGAAACAAAAAGCATAAATCCACCCACAGACATGGACTATATGAAGTCTACTCAAACAGAGAAACACCTGGAAACTAATTAAGACACATGGCACTACAAACACAAGGGAAGGGTATTACATGACCAGGGAACAAACAGGAAGCAGACAAGACGGGAAACAACCAGGACACAAAAACAGAACACAGAACCAAACATATGTTAAAAGTGCATTGTCGGCCTCACTATCAGAAGCCATCAGTTTCACTCTGATTAGGCACTTCTGTATGTCATTTTGTAGTGGTCTGACTGCCTCCTTCTACACGAGGTGCCAAAACAGCCACATTAAATGGTGGACATTGGACTGTCTGTGAGGATTTTGGTGTGTTCTCCCTGTGTCTGTTGAACATATTTCAAGCATTTCTTGAGTTTCAGAAGTGGAACTTAGACTTTCAAAACGAATGAAAGAGGTCACCGTGGCCCTGAACTGGATTAGCGGGTACTGATAATTAATTATTTGATTAATTAATTGTCCCAGGTTATTGTTTGCTTGCCTAACTTCAGGTTCTCCTCTTTCCTGTAGGTTCTGCTGATAGGTTCTGTGCTCCTACAATCAATGTTCGGAAGAACACTTCTGTGAGAGGTTTGAGAAAAAGCCCGTTAAATTTCTCATGTCCAGTGCGTTACTGTGAGGAGATACCAGCTGTGAAATGGTTCAAACTTGATGAAGTGAACAATAGGATACCAGTGAATGAAACAGATCTAATAACCACTACACACTCACAGACTACAGAGGAGAAGCTGTTCATCTCATATCTGAACTTCAGGAGCGTATCAGACCATGATGAAGGCTTCTACAGATGTGTAGCTTCATATTTAGGTTCTTCATCATCCAGCCACACCATTAATTTGTTGATTAATGGCTCAGGTGAGAAACTGATCTTGTTATAACAATGTTTCATTAGTGTCACTAATCTGAACGTTCAACCATTGTTCTACAGGCGCAGTGTCCGAGTCTGAAGATGGAAGTAAGATCACAAATGTGATTTTATTGAACAAAACGTTTAAAAATAAATAAAATACAAGGAGTAACACAATTTCACACCATTTCCAACATTCTCCACTTTCCAGCACCTGGATTAGTCAAGTCCTTGTCTCAGGTTTGATCAACCAGTGTGGCTTGTCTTATCAGCGGTCAGATAAAGTTATCACACACTTTGCTTCCCTTTTGCTCACACTGCTCTACAAGGCCTGCAAACTAAACCTAACAAACGTGTGTTTCTAAACATATCTCTTAGAATTTACCAACTGAAGCTGATCATATAAATAATAATGAATACACAATCAGTCCCATTCATTTATTTTAAAAAGTCCCATTCAATACACAGCTTCTTGAGATAAAAAAGTAAATATTTTCTTCTTTTGTCTTTCATATTCTCTCCAATTCACATTTTTTTCAGCTGTCTCCACTCACACTATCAATTATTCAGACGATGTTTGGAACCCTGCGCCTATTATAATGTGCTTCGGTTTCCTGGGCACCGTCACCATCGTGGTGCTCCTCTCTGTGCTGAGTTTACGTGAGTGAGACAATGTCTTTGTCACTTTTATTTGGTGCCATTAAATACAACTGAATTTGAATTTGTTCAGCCGCTTCATACAGCAGCTATGATACGATCTGTGTGATACGACATGAATCTATGTTGACAACATTTAACGTGTGTGATTTCTTAGGTTCAAGGACATCCATCAAAGACCCCTCCCTGGTAAATACACAAGGAACTCATTTCTTTCTTTTGCGTAAGTTATTTTTTATATCCGATGTAACAAGATTGTTCTCTTTTGTAGTTCACCACAGTAATGTTCACGCCGGAGGACACTGCACCTTTACACCGCATCCTGGACGCATCTGTGCTTGAGACACACCCACAAAGCATCAGTGTCTATACTCACAAAAACTGATGAAGCAGAAAACAAGGTTAGAAAAGTCATATGGAAGGATTGGAGATGCTTATTACGTTAGAAGTGTGGCCTGTTAAACGTTCATTTAAAATGTAACTGTGAGAAATAAACGGTAGTTGTGCAGTTATTTGAGAAATCATTTGTTTTATGTTTTTCTGTGTGTGATGCATGAGTAACAACACACTTCAGGGGTGTACTTCAGGATGTGGTGAAGGATGCAAGCCCGTGTAAAAACATGCAAACTGCTGCAATAATCGTGCAGGAAACGTTCAGCTACTCACTACTCTTCTTCTGAAGTAAGCAGGGTGTAATAAGAAATACTCAAGTATTCTGAATACATTACTCATTATTTGCTACAAATGACATGTATTTTGTTTTCTGTAACAGAATCATTTAAAAGTAATTCTCCCAACACTCACAGAGGTGAAGTCCTACTGCTCTAGTGCCCCCTCCACAACATCAGCCTTAAAAGCCCACAGTCATGTTTACATGGTGGATTCTTGATCCTGATAGGGACTCATGCTTCACGGCTAAATTGAATGTACCAGTAAAACAACGCCACAGCAGTGTTCTCCCGTTGAGCACAGTTTCAGATACAGTGCTAGTCATTACACATTTACATAAATGTGGTTTCCAGCGCTGGGGTTAGAGGCACACTCAGGGCAGGACAGTTCTAAAGTGTGTGCGCTCTGTGTGAGATGCAGCACAAATCAGAATTATGTGATTTATCCCATGTTTTCAGACTTTAAATATCCATGGAATCTGACTGGACTTTGTCCAGAGTTTGTGGGTTAGGCTCCAAGTCCCCCATAAAAAATGTGCACGTGCACAGAACAACTCTTTATTTATTAACTATGTCACATTTGAAGCTTTGGCAGAAGGAAGGCTGTTAATGCATTAAAAAGGGGGAGAAACTTTCATTTAATACCCTTCATTTCTTAATAAATAATGGAAGTGTTTTGGCCTTTAAAGCTTTGTGTTTGCTCATTATTACTTGGCTTTGTTGCTCCATCTGAGTGGCTTGCACTTGTAAAATGCAAATGTAGCATTTAAAAACAGTTTAAATGCTTGTCACCTGACCTCCAGTGGGACATCTAGGTAACCAGCCTTAAGGGTACTGTCAGTGTGTCCTGTTCAGCATCCTCCAGACACTTACTCTAAAGTAAACAGCACAGTCGCTAACAAAGCATAACGTGGCGGCTGACCCAGGGGGAGAGACTTGGGTTGAGAGACTAAGGTAAACAGGGTGAGTGACTGGGACTCGAGGGCAGAGAATCAAAATCCTGAGAGCCAAATAAAACAATCCCTCAGAAAACAGAGAGAGAGGGCCAGGTAGAGCTTGCCAAATGATGGAAAAAAAGCTGGGAAAAGAAGATAAAAACAACCCAGAAATACCTAACATTCACACTGGAGGAGAGGCCCAGCTGGAGCCGATTGCCTCAAAAGAAAGAATCGATCTTGTGTTGGCTGGGGGGAGCTTAGCAGGCAGCCAGATCCCACTCTGTAACAATGACTAGTAAAAAAACATTCATTCATTCATTGTCTGAAACCGCTTAGCCAATTCAGGGTTGCGGTGGGCAGGAACACACCCTGGAGGGGGCGCCAGTCCTTCACAGGGCAACACACACTCACTTTTGAGTCCCCAATCCACCTACCAACGTGTGTTTTTCGACAGTGGGAGGAAACCAGAGCACCTGGAGGAAACCCATGCAGACACAGGGAGAACACACCACACTCCTCACAGACAGTCACCCGGAGGAAACACACGCGGACACAGGGAGAACACACCACACTCCTCAGACAGTCACCCGGAGGAAACCCACACACACACAGGGAACACACCACACTCCTGAAAGACAGTCACCCGGAGGAAACCCACGCAGACACAGGGAGAACACACCAAACTCCTCACAGAAAGTCACCCGGAGCGGGACTGGAACCCACAGGTCCCTGGAGCTGTGTGACTGAGACACCTACCTGCTGCCACCGTGCCGCCCTCAATAAGAAACATCCATCCATCCATCCATTATCTGTAACCGCTTATCCAATTTAGGGTCGCGGGGGGTCATCGGGCGCAAGGCAGGAATACACCCTGGAGGGGGCGCCAGTCCTTCACAGGGCAACATAGACACACACACATTCACTCACACCTACGGACACTTTTGAGTCGCCAATCCACCTGCAACGTGTGTTTTTGGACTGTGGGAGGAAACCGGAGCACCCGGAGGAAACCCACGCGGACACGGGGAGAACCAATAAGAAACAATCAGTGTTAAACATTCCAGACTCCACCGATGATTTCATTTAACTGAACCTCCTCAGGTTTTACGGAAAGTCGTAAAAGCAATGAGTAACAAAGAAGTACACTGCTAATTTAATAAAAATAATAACAATTCTCAAACCTCTGAAAGTTTGTGATCTCATTCATTTGCTACCGACACTAAACACTCTGAGCTCAGACATTAATCCTATACATTCTATTTTTGGAGAAACTTAACACTCATAAAAACTCTGGGTCACTGAAGCAGTGCTATATATAAAAGTGAACCTGAAGGCAGGAGTGCCAAACTGTGGTCCAGAGCAAACCACGTCATCTTCATATAAACGTATGACGAACTCAGGAGTGGTAGAGGCATCTCAGTAAAAAGTGGTCCGTAATTATGCACTTACAGTACTGCACTTTTCTTTAAAGAAGTTCACACATTAATGACATTTGGCAGATGCTGGTATTCAAAGCAACTTAATGTTTTAATCAAGTCAGCATTAGGAGTCTTGCCCAAGGACTCACAGATTAACAATACAAACACCCTTACAGTGCTTTGAAAGGGCTTGTGGTATACTGTCAGGGGTGAGTGAATCAAGCCTCATGTTTTAAAGTGAAGGGCAGCGGTGTTTAAAAAACATCTTGGCTGCGAATGAAGTAGGGCTGGCAAACCTGTCCCGTTAGTGCATGTGCAGACAGGAGAGTAGAAGTGACTTCATTTGGCAACTGTCTCTATGCGTCTAAGGAAAAATTATTAAACAGATTGATCTTTTTGCAGTTTTTGCCCATAAAACCCAGTGCTGGATGTTACTTATTAAGAACTCAAGGATTAATCGAAATGGCTGTAACCATAGAACCATTCTCACTGAAGAAAACATGCCTATCCAGTCAGCACTCACTTCAGTGACATTCATTCATTGTCTGTAAGCGCTTATCCAGTTCAGGGTCACGGTGGGTCAGAAACCTACCCGGAATCACTGTGCGCAAGGCTTGAACACACCCTGGAGGGGGCGCTGGTCCTTCACAGGGAGATACATTCAGTCACACCTGTGGACAATCCACCTACTGAAGTGTGTTTTTGGACCGTGAGAGGAAACCGGAGCACTTACACAGGGAGAACACAGCAAACTCCTCACAGACGGTCACCCAGAGGAAACCCACTCAGACACAGGGAGAACACACCAAACTCCTCACAGACAGTCACCCGGAGGAAACCCACACTTACACAGGGAGAACACAGCAAACTCCTCACAGACAGTCACCCGGAAGAAACCCACACTTACACAGGGAGAACACACCACACTCCTCACAGACAGTCACCCAGAGGAAACCCACACAGACACAGGGAGAACACAGCAAACTCCTCACAGACAGTCACCCGGAAGAAACCCACACTTACACAGGGAGAACACAGCAAACTCCTCACAGACAGTCACCCAGAGGAAACCCACTCAGACACAGGGAGAACACACCACACTCCTCACAGACAGTCACCCACAACCTCCAGGACCCTGGAGCTGTGTCACTGTAATCTGGAATGAAAGCTCTCTGTACGTCTGCAGTTTGAATCTCACCTCATTCTGGTCCGTGTGGTCTACATTCACAGCTGATAAGGAACATGCTGATGCATGTTGTGAAGTAGCACACTGAGATTTGGAGATTTACATTAAACGCACTTGTACTTGTTTGTTGTCATTCCACCAGCCAGTGAAGACTCTCTCTGAGGAATGTGACAGACTTGTTGTTTTCCTGTAAAACAAAGTGGATAACCATCCTGAGTAAGTCTATAGGCTAAGGTTTATACACAAAACCCGAGGAGTAAAAATTAACCTCACTGTAAATTAACCTCTGGTGCTCATTTGACTGGGCAAATAAAACCCATTCGTGTGGCATGTTTCCAGAGGTTTTTTTGTAACCTTCTCTAATTTAATGACCAGCACCTGTGTGATTGGGATCAATACTTCTTCTTCACCACATCAATAACACATTGTGCTCAGAAAGCTGTCCCGCTGAGTTTCCGGGGGTTTACGTGCACTTTTCACGTTCTGAGCTGGTGGTCCGACGGTGCTCAGCTAGAGAACCAATCAGAACACTCCGTCGGTTGCCTCGCGACGGCGCCACCTCGACCTTGTATCTGTTCGAGTTTGTATCTGTTTTAATTAGGGTCCGAGCACGTAGTGTTTATTTTAAGCTTCTGTAGAGAGTGGTTAGAACTCTACTTGTTGTTGAACTGTTTTCATGCCATAGTTAGACTCTAATTCAAGACCACATTAGTATGTGATGTGCTGTTTATGGCTTTATTTGATAAAGCCCGTTTATTTCAGTTCATAGAAACCGCGAGTTCAGATTTAATCTCAAAGCGGTCAAACTGAGATAGGAGTGTGTTAAGATGAGCGTGTGTTTGGGAAGTGACCGCCCTGTTCTTGTTGACAACCTGGGGCGACATCAGCACTAGTCCTCACCAGTCACGTGCTGGACTCAATCTCAACAAAACTCTCAGACACATTGTTTTCTTTTAATAAATTAATTTTAGTTTGTATTTTTTTTTTTTTGTTTGTTTGTTTCATTCATTTTTTTATCCTTGGCACAAAAAACAAACAAAAAAACACGGGTTACCAGGAGCCAATCAGAGAATCAGAGCACTGCCTTCAAGGGAAGTCGTCTTTCAGTGAGAGAAAGTGAGAGAGCGAGAGCGAGAGCGAGAGAGAGAGAGAGAGAGCGAGCTCCGTACAAGGTGCACTGCTGTGGACACTTGGGCACTAATGGATCGTTTAATGTTCACAGTCGTGTTTGTCGGCTTCTGCAACACAGCGGAAAGTAAGAAACACTTTACATTCTTGAGAAAGTTGTTTCTTTTTAAGAAGAGGCTGCGGAAAAAGTGAGTGGGGCAGCGCTGTTAGTTGTGTGTGTGTGTGTGTGTGTGTGTGAGTAAGACACAGACACCGAGAGTAGAGCGAGGGAAAGAGAGAGAGAGAGTGGGTGAGAGAGAGAGAGAGTGGGTGAGAGAGAGAGAGAGAGAGAGTAGGTGAGAGAGGGAAAGAGAGAGAGAGTGGGTGAGAGTGAAAGACTGACTGAGAGAGCCCTTATTACAGTAAATGATGATAACTCACTTACCGCAAGTGTTATCTGAAGCGTTTTATTCTCTAAAGCGTATAACTTCAAAACTTGATTATTCCGCTCAATGAAACCGGATTCAAACAAACCAGGTTGGTTTGTGAAAAACAAATCCGAGTTCTTGTCTGTCAAGGAAAGTGGAACTAAATCAAAAACGTTCTTTTTTTAATTTGGCCAGTGATTATCTGTGCAAACTATCTCCCAATCCACTACACTGTGATCAAACAGAACTCGGTTTGTGAAAACTGACTCCAGCACAGTTAAAGTTTTCATGTGTAGTAATAGAGAACGTAAGCTTTTAGGACAAATGTAGATCATTGACTCCAATAACTTTGATTACTGATGATGCTTATTTTTAAAAACAGAAACAAGCTCATTTTCCTGATTGGTGAAATGATGTATAAATATATTTTGGCCCGTCTACTCTTAGTTAATCATTATTTGGCACTGAATTATGAATATTTGGAGGTTTTGGCTACGAAATGTTATTTAAACAAACTATCCCAGTAAACAAGGAGCGTCCCTGGACGTTCAAAACAGGTCTAAAAGTAGTCTGTCCGTCAAGGACATATTTTAAACGTCAATGGACGTCCAAAATCCATCTTAATAAGTTAGTTAAGTGGTGACCAATCGATAACGTCAGTGGACGTCCAAAATGCATTTTATACTTTATTAATAATTTATTTCGGGACCAATTATTAACGTCAATGGACATTTGATTTAGTGCAAAGATTTACTTTAGTGTTGAGGTGTAGGATTCAGCAGGAATTTTGTGGCTGATTGTAGGAAGGGAGTGGGGTGGGCCCTATGTGAAGCTCTAATGGATTGGCACAGGGTATTTTACATCTTATCATGTGTATGATTATAATTACAATTTTGGTAATTGTTACTCAGTTGTATAAAGTTGTATTCACATTTTCATGTGTAATAGAAAACAAGCTCATTGTTAAATACTGGAAAATGTCTTAACTGATTAAACAATGAGGTAAAAAGTAGGATAAAATCAACTCAAGTGATGCAAAATGTTTCACATTTTTTATAAACCCAATCTTTCTAAAGTGAATCAGTGCACCGTTCAACTCCTGAGGTTGGCCACGTATTTAAATGACTCGTCTGAATAGTGCCTTACGTTACATCATTAAATGCCTCCTCTATCGCCTCCATTCTTGAGAAATCTCACAAAAAATTCTTTTACTTTGGAATATGACGGAATATTCGAGAAGGGTATCTCTGCAGGCCGGAGGCAGCTCCAAGTGGGTGGTACAGCTCCAAATGGGCCGTACAGCACCAAGTGGGTGGTACAGCTCCAAGTGAGCGCGGAAGAACATTTAAAGCACGACTCAAGCACGTCGCTGGCTTCGAGATATGTAGTTGTCGTAAAGGCTCTGGAGACGACCCAGAGGCTAAAGAACCCTTTTTATTTGTTTTTAAAAACAAGGCTGGTATGGAGCTGGTTCTAAAAGCTTGTGTTGATGAGCAGGGTCTCAGGGTCAATGCAATGTTTGTGGTTACGCCATGCCCCTCACCCCAGAATTTTTAAGGCATGTAAACTGGACTGTAGCTGGCCCCTCACCTCAGTTCTTAAGGCACAGAGACTAGACTGCAGGGCACCTTGTACACCACAGTTCAGACAGTGTGTATAGTTTGATACTTTTAGAAACCTAGGCTGTCTGTTTAAAATGCCCAGCACAAAATAGGGATCCTAGGTATTTTCTTTCTTCTAACAAATTTCCATAACTAATGCAGCTCAGATTGAGCATTGTTTGGAAGTTTAAGAGACTGTCAGTGAGTTCTTTGGGTCGTTGTGTTAGATTATTGTGTATTTTGTAGTACAGCTGTGTGCCTGGTGACCATGTAATAACTGTTCTGTTTTCAGTGTTAATATTGTACCTTGTAAACATTGAGTACATTTTCAGCATCATGTGATTTACAGACTTGTTTGTGATTGGCTTAATGTGTGAAATTCTTGCAATAAATAAAGAGAATAACCATTTAACCGAGACCACATGTACTGAGAATGATAATGTTTGCTCACATAGAGGCTACTACTCACTTCCTAACAAGAGACATGACAGTAAATATGGGTTCATCAGCACAGCTCAGTGCTGGGGTGCTATATGTTCTTCGCCTGGCGTTATGTTCATGTTTCTCTACTCCAGAGAATCCAGTTCTACTGTCAGTGTTTCTCTACAGGGATCAGAGAGGCAGTGTGTGCACATCTGTGTTAGTAACGGGAGAAACTTAATGTAGAATACATTCATTACACATTTGTCCTCAAATATTTGTACATATGGTGTATTTCTGAAATAAATGAAACTGAATAAATGAACTGTATTAAAATAAATTGATAGCCCTTCGGGCGGCGCGGTGGTGCGGCAGGTAGTGATGCAGTCACACAGCTCCAGGTTGTGGGTTTGAGCCACACTCCATGTGACGTTCTGTGAGGAGTTGAATTGGATAAGCAGTTTCAGACAATGAATGAATGAATGAATGAATGATAGTCCCTCTACAAATTCACATGCACAATCCAGGTAAGAAGAAAGGGAGTCTTTCTGACAGTCTAAGCCAGTGTTATCCAATTCTGATCCTATTCTATCTGTTCAAACAAACTTGATTCAACTAATTTTGTGAGTAGTGTGTTCCAGGACCTGGTTCTGATGCCAAATCAAAGCATATGTGATCATCTGAACACAAAGAGTAACACACAATACTCTACAACAAGGACATACTTCTATAAAGAATCATTTAAAACCAAGCAAAGGAACTAGATGAAGTACAGTGAACCTCTCTGAATGTCTGTTTATAATTTTAAGTTGAGCCAAACTTCCTGAAAGGTTGCACCACTATCTTGGAATTCATTAAACCATAACTACATTACAGTGAATTTCCATCTTATTAAGTTCACCTCACTTGTAGCTACAGGCACTGACTCTACTGTCATACACACACACTATGACTGAGTGCTCATGGGAGGTTTACTGAATATTATGATTATTTGCAAATTATTACCACCATTTCTCCCATGTTCATTAATGGAAAGGAGCTGCTTTAGATATTTATTTCAATAGTGGGCCATAAGTGTTACTTAAGGGTTTACACATTTAAACTGATTATAATCCAATACTGTGCTGAGTACAAAACAAATAATACAGTCCTATAGTTCTGTAATCAAATTAAAATAATGATTGTAGACATGAGAGACCTAATGGATTTCATAAGTCTGCAGTTCACCCCATAATCAGATTACCAAAAATATATCATTAAAATATCAGGAGTGCTATGTATTTCATTTTCACTGAAACCTTTAAACTACAACTAGTAGAGGGTACCTAGTTCTGTTGGAGATAAACTATGCCCTTTTCACAATCACAAAGGCTGCATTTCCTACATTCACCTTCCCACAAAACATCTAGATCCCCCACTTGCTGGTTTCCGCCCACTTGCGGGCCTCCGGCCTGCAGAGATATGTACTTGGAATATTCCCCTCAGTTCACACAAGATTAATATAAACCAGGTTTGATTTTAAAGGCTAAGCACCACTTAATGGACCTCCATGAATATTTCACATTATTGTAGTGACTGACAGATATAAGTATGAATTAAAATGAAAATAGCAGCTTAATTTGCTTTAAAACGGACAATTTTATTAAATTGACGGAAAAACCCGAGCTCGCTACGGAAATTCTTGAACTCAACCGTGACGTCACTGGTGGACAACAGCTGAACAACGCCGCGGTAAAACAACGTTATGACTGACTGTTATGACAGTATCTAGCTAAATAACCAACATTATTCATGACAATAGCCTAGCAATAAGCTAAACTCAAATGTAGAGGTACCGTTATTCTTGTAAATGTGATCGAAGTCGAACTCGAATTCATCCGACACTATAAACCTCCGTAATGCAGCTACGTAGCCGAGTATAATCTGAGACACCGAGTTTAGCGAGTCAAGCTAACGTTAACTAACACCAACTAAAACAGGCGAAGTGAGTGTCCTTACCCTGTTTACCTCCATGTTACAGAGGCTCTTGAACACCTTTCGTTGGTGTCCTTACATGCCCATATTGTTGGAAAAGCGCCAGTGAAATGAGCTACAGATAACGGAGTGAGCGGATGGTCCTTTCCAAAGTGCCGGTTTAAAGTTGACGAATTTTAGTCCATTTTCTGGATATTTTGGGATCTTTGGGCCATTTGTGCACAGATGTCCCACTGTACATTGAATGATTGCAGCCAAAAACAACACACCTTTTCGTCATTTTGCATTAAATTAAATGTAACTTCTAGAGTTGTTGTCCACCATCTACGTCACAGGCAAGACGCCTATTAGAGTTTCCGAACACCTTTGGGGGTGGGGGGGTCTTTTAAACCTTATTCCTTCAATTAGTAAGAAATAACATGTTTTCTGACGATCAATAAACACAAGTTAGGAACTCAAACTCCACTGTATTTATTTGTTTGACACTTTCATATCGCTGGTCCTTAGCCTTATTTAAAATGTTAAAGGCTGAATAATCTTTCCTGAAATGGGAGTGAGCATTCCAAAAAAAACCTACTCTACACAACTCAACACGGCTCCACTTCCCAGTTCTTTCACTGGAAAGTTTTGTCGGCCATTGGCCCAAGGAGCATATTAAATTCTTCAGAAAACCTTGAGGTAAAATTATGAGCTGCCGATTTGAGTACGATAAAAATAAATGTAAAAGCTGCTGTAACTTTACCAATGGCGAGTTTGTGTTGGATTTGAATGAGCTCTGTATTTCATGGTGATTGACATGGCTCAGGCCAATCAGCGCTCTGCAGGGTTTACATGTCACCATTTAGTACCTACCTGGCACGGTTAGAACCCAGAGTGAGCTGGGACTGGAAACTTACCCGGGACCAGGTATCAGATTTGACCAGTGGAAAAGCAAAAGAGCCGTGCAGAGTCAAGTAGAGTTGTGTAGGTTCCATGTAGTGAAAAAGCACCAATAGTTTACCTCCCCTGCCTCGAGTTGGGTGTGGTGGATATGCACACACTGACACTTGGCACTTAGCATGATGGCATTAGGCCTGAAGCATTTTAATCAACAAACCAGGAACACGGGTCGCGGGTACAAGCGGCTGAAACCTGAGCCGCTGCTCCTCCACGTCGAGAGTAGCCAGTTGAGGTGGTTCAGGCATCTGGTTCGGATGCCCCCTGGACGCCTTCCTGGTGAGTTGTTCCAGGCATGTCCAACAGGGAGGAGGCCCCGGGGCAGACCAAGGACACGCTGGCCTGGGAATGCCTCAGAGCTGGAGGCGGTGGCTGGGGAGAGGGAGGTCTGGGTTTCTATTCTCCGACTGCTTGACCCAGACCCAGATAAGCGGTGGATAATGGATGGATAGAAACCAGGAACACACTTCATCTGATTACTTCTGCCAAGATTTGATTCAGTCACTGCTACAAGCTTGTGGTTTTTGGGGATAAGATGTGTGTATCACTGACCACCAAGAACACACTGAATTCACTAGTAAGTGTCTGGACACAGTGAATCTTAAGTACTTTTACTTGTTTAAACCAAACATTCAACAGACAGTTCCAGAGACATATATTTCTCAGTTGTAGATTAGATTCTCTTGTGGTCATTGTAATCTATGAAGATATTTAAATGTGTATAAATCTCACACTGAACAAATACACAACTGAGAGCTCATTATTTTTCCACTGACATCCATTAACAGGAGAACCTTTTATATTCAATTAACTTCTATATTTCTTTGCATTAAATGAGGGACAGATCATTGAATCTGGCTCAGGTTACAGGCTAACTCTTGTTGGAAGTGTTTCCCGTTCATGTCTTCACTCGCTTGTAGTTCTATTTTTGGCACCAAGATTTGGTGATTCACAAAGTGAAAGACAAATTGTTCGGCAGATCTATAGCATGTTACAGCATTTGTCTTAAATGTCATGTAGATACCTCATATACGGCGTATCAATTCACCATCGGAGGCTGTGAAATACAATATGCTACTGCTCTGGAGCTGCTGCAAAGTTTACTTTGTTCAGTGTCAAGTGTTAATCCCCCAGCAACTCTTTCTTTGAAGTGAAAGAGCTCCATCCAATATCTCTGGGATGAGTTTGAGTGGCACCAGTGATTCAGAACTAATTAGTACCTGACATCTCTAATGTCCTCATAGCCGAATACAATCAAATCACAGTAATGTTTCATCACCTGGTGGGAAACCTAAGATTTTGCTGTTTACACAGTGGAAAAAAACATACCACAGTACCTGATGTAATAGCACTGAGGTCATCATTGTGAGCTGTTGCTTTCCTGTTTGTGTCTTTTTCTTTTAATTATTTTAGTCACACAAATGCACATATGAATCATAACTGGCAATATTACTAAACTCAGTACAGCTTGATTGGGTACAACTGCACTCGTGTGTCAGCACACAGGGCTTCACAATGTACACGCTCCTACATCTGTTACATACAGGGGTTGGACACTGAAAGTGAAACCATTAGTATGGTGTAGGGCCTCCTTTTGCGGCCAATACAGCGTCAGTTCGTCTTGGGAATGACATACACAAGTCCTGCACAGTGGTCAGAGGGAGTTTAAGCCATTCTTCTTGCAGGATAGTGGCCAGGTCACTACGTGATGCTGGTGGAGGAAAACGTTTCCTGACTCGCTCCTCCAAAACACCCCAAAGTGGCTCAATAATATTTAGATCTGGTGACTGTGCAGGCCATGGGAGATGTTCAACTTCACTTTCATGTTCCTCAAACCAGTCTTTCACCAGTCTTGCTGTGTGTATTGGTGCATTGTCGTCCTGATACACGGCACCGCCTTCAGGACACAATGTTTGAACCATTGGATGCACATGGTCTTACTGGTGCAGTGTGGAGTTAATGAAGATTGGCCACCAGGCTGCTCCAATTTAGCCATGAATCCTCCCACACTACAATGACAGGTGTTTCAGTTTCATTGTTCAACCCCAGTATATTAAGACCATCTGGACCAGAGCATCTGCCAAATGTAGAATGAAGCTAAATTTATTTTGTTAATCACAGGCTTCTCCAAAGTGACGCGAGTTGATAAAGTAGAGAATCCAGTCTACGCTGAAGAATATCGTTGTTTATCTGGTGATGAAACGGGATCCACAAACTACACCTGGTACAGGTAAATGAGAAAATGTAGCACATAGATTTGCTATGTTATTAACATTGTTTGAACGTTGATATTAGTGTGTGTTTCAATCATGGTTTTCTGTATTAACTGGCCTTAGTTTTTCTATGAAAAACGCTTCACATTTCTCCTCTGCACTCTGTCAGATCATTTACATTTCTGATGTTTTAAATGCAGGGCAGCATGGTGGTGCAACAGGTAGTGTCTGTAGTAGTGTCTAGGATTGGCGACTCAAAAGTGTTCATAGGTGCGAGTGTGTGTTGTTCTGTGAAGGACTGGTGTGTGTTCCCGCCTTGCGCCCAATGATTCTGGGTAGGCTCCGGACCCACCGCGACCCTGAACTGAATAAGTGCTTACAGACAGTGAATGAATCAGTGGCGGATGCTGGTCTTTCAAGGAGGGGAAGCTCAATTACGGCCTACATCATAAAATGTGTCGGTTTAGATAGATAGATAGATAGATAGATAGATAGATACTTTATTGATCCCCAGGGGAAATTAAAGGTCTCAGTAGCTTACAGACTTAGACATCACGTACACGAATCACTAAACAGCAATGGACTAATAGAGTTTAAAAAAAAAAAAAAAAAAAAAAAAAAAAAAAAAAGACTTAGAAAAAACAAGCGGAGACGGAGCTACCTCGAGATGCTGCCACTGTCGTCGGCGCCATTTTGAATATGTTTATTTATACGTAAATTCTACCCTCCGTTCCTTTTCAAGAAAATGATCTGTGACCCTGTCGTACCAACAAGGCGTCTTTTCCAGGGACTTGACTAGTGTCCTCTCAATGGCCAGCAGAGCTAGGCTTAAACGGCCTTGGCCCATGTGAAGTGTGTCCGCCTGTGAGTGCTTTGTGACGGTGGAGGGGCTCAGCAGCACCCGCTGGACAGAAACTGCGATAGAAGTCAGAAAGAGTGATAGAAGTCCGTCTCCAAACACAAGCAGCCACAAAAAACCCACCAGAAATAGAAGCTCGATTTGTCGCTAGTCGTTTTTAACAAAGAAAATGCCGCTAAGAGGATTAAGAATGTCTGGTTCAACTCAGAACAGAATGAAAATGTAATGCTCCCACGGATCTTTACACCAAAGGATCGCTGATTCGCTCATTTCGCTGTCAATCAAAAAGGGATTCAGCCTCAGCTCACCCAATCATCATGCAGAAGCTGAGCGTCCGGGCCAGCCCACTGCCCCATAGACCCCCCGATGGGCGGGACAAAGCCCAGCATTTATCCAATGACTCGTCTCGTTTCCCTGCACTTCACTGCATCCACACTGTTTAAAGCACTGTGAAGCTGTGGGAACGATTGAGAGGAAAGCCGCGTCTTTACCAGTGATAAGAAGCTGATTCTTAACAACAGTTGAGCGCGTTGTAGTGCATATTTATTCAATGACATATACACACAACAGTATATATTTGATCACTTATTTTTTGACATTTTAGGGGAAGCTGAGCTTCCCTTGCAGTCTTAGAGCAATCGCCTCTGGAATGAATGAATGTTTTATATGCAGTGAAACATGCAGAAAGAAAGTAGTTTCAGCAGGGCTCACACCGCATGAGTTTTGGCCAGATTTAAACCACACTTAATACCTTGTCACAGAAGGTATAAAGTCTCTCTGGTCAGGGGTGTGGAAGTAACAGACAACTTCAGCTTCAGGCAACAACAAATGAGATGACAAGGAGAGAGAAACAATGACAGACACAGTGTGCTTTGGACGTCACAGGATGGGGCGCTGCATCCTGAAAACAGCCAAAGTAAAAGAAAGAATGTGCAAATTAGCACAGTTTGAGTAGCTTCAGAATAAAGCATTTTCAGTATGTAACCGTGATCTGTATGCTTGAGCAAAACATGATTATTAGGATTAAGGATGATTAGGATTAGGATTAACAGGATTATTAGGCAATGAATGTAAATTTAGAGTATGTCAAGAATATGGACATTAATATTAATTTAAATGCATTAATGGGTTGTGGACTCCAGTTAATTGGGGGGATTGACAGGTTCAGGTTGGTGTCATCATTCAGTCCTCATTTTTGCTGTGCACTGAATCACAGAGCACTCTTTGTTGATATTGTCCTGTAGGTGTTTAGCTATCTGAGGGTTATTTATTTAATCTTTAAAGCTTATGTTGCAGCCTGTCCAATCAATCCATCAATAAAAATCTATTTCTACAGTTCACAGCTTCACAGTATTGGTATCAGAACAGATAACACTGTGGAGAAAGCATAATGCAAGAAACTAAAGGCAAGGAAATACTCCATCAAGGCTGAAGGAAGAAAATTTGAGAGGAACCAAGACTCACAAACGGGATACATCCTCCTCTGGTCAAACTACTGATAGAAATGAACAGTATAACCAGTGTCTATAACACGTCTGTCATTATGCTACAGTTTAGTTAGTTGAGTTTTGATGTAATAGTGATGGAGTAATGGGAATTAAGGCAATAATAGTGATAATAGGCATAAATCTGGGGCCACAGTAATAGTGCTGGAAGCATCAGTCTTTTCGGATCGTAGTATCACCACTGGTGCACTGCATGTGTGAGGTGGGGGGTTAACACAGGCCAGTAAGAAAGAGCTAAGTTCTCTTGGAGTTTGCCTTGGATGAAGAATTACCAGAGCCATGATATTTTACAGGGTGGCACGGTGGTGCAGCAGGTAGTGTCACAGTCACACAGCTCCAGGGGCCTGGAGGTTGTGGGTTTGGTTCCCGCTCCGGGTGACTGTCTGTGAGGAGTTGGTGTGTTTTCCCAGTGTCTGCATGGGTTTCCTCCGGGTGCTCTGGTTTCCTCCCACGGTCCAAAAACACACGTTGGTAGGTGGATTGGTTACTCAAAAGTGTCCGTAGGCATATGTGTGTGTGTGTGTGTCGCCCTGTGAAGTACTGGCGCCCCCTCCAGGGAGGATTCCTGCCTTGCGCCCAATGATTCCAGGTAGGCTCTGGACCCGCCGTGACCCTGAACTGCATAAGGGTTACAGATAATGAATGAATGAATGAATGATAATTTACACCAAAAACAGGGCTACAGTTACAATTACAAACAGAGGCTTAAGTTTTTCCCAGTTTTTTAGGCCATGTTAGAATATTATGCTGAGGAGAGGTGGCAGTCTTCATTTGGGACACTGTCATTAGCTGAGCAAGTGACACTGATGTACTGAGTCATTATGATTGTGTAGTTAGAGTTATTGTAAACATACACAGCATAAGATGCACTAGAGCTTTGTACTATGTACTATGTCAATCCATTAGATTTTCACATAGGGCCCACCCTACTGTCTTCCTTCCTGCAGTCACAACGTTCCTGTAATCATCTACGTTTGGCCAATTTAAATCCTATCCCAAACCAATTGGGCTGCTGTGGCCATTTTCAATCTGATCAGCAACCACTCACACCTAACATCGAGGCTTACTCATTGGGCCCAGCCCATGCACATCCACCTCAATCAATGCATTGCTAGCCCTTCACAGGGGTCATCAGCTCAACAGTGAAGTCTGGCATCCAAAACCCACCTCCCACCAAGTCAGCTTTACAGCCCTAACATACCCTCAACAATACTAAATACACACTGGCCTCCCTGGTGACGAAGGCTGTACCTAGCCCCACTGGCACCGTTAATTCATGCACTGGCATTTGTGCTCACTACTCTGTGTGTGTAAATGTGTTTCACTTCACGGATTAATGGGAATAATTACTAAAATTGTGGGACTTAAAAGGCCCTTTTGTTTTAAGTGATGTATGAAGTTCCCATGATATACATGATCAAAAGATTTAGACATGTGTCAATAAGATTACCATAGTCATGTTTGTTTAGGGTCTGTGTTTGCTAGATATGTGGTTTTCTTACCAGAGCATTGACTGCTTTGCCAGGACAATACTGATTTCACACCGACACTGAAGGCATACAGTTATGTAACACACATTCTTATGGCATGACCTCACACTGGAGATTAAGGCAATAATTTTCTAGCATATTTTCTATCTAAGGATGTATTCATTTGTTCAGGGCAAACATGTACCGACAAATTGTTGGGAACGATAACAGGTCTGGTATAAAGCTGAGGGATGACGGGAGTCTGATATTCACACTCTTTTCATAACCATGGAGATATCACAAACACATGCCTTGTGACTTTCTCTCTCAAACTACACAAGTTGATGGTTTAAATATGTGTTTGTGAAGTTGTGGTTACATATGGGACTGTCCAGAATTCCATTCAGAACTAACCATTCATTACATCAACCACTGGGCAGTCTTTAGCTCCTTTCACTACAGATAGCAGTTTGTCACCATCTCTGTTCATAGGACCTCTACTGCCGCTCTCATTTAGGGAGTTCCACAGGGATCAGTCCTTGGACCTCTCTTGTTCATCATATAAATTCTTCCACTTGGACATATACTGCGTCACTTCAAGCTTGACTTTCATTGTTACTCGGATTACTCACCATTCCTCACCAAACCAGGGATACAGTAGTGTGACTAAGCCTCCTAACTGTTGCAGGAGGAGCAATTATGATGGCGCCAGATTTATTATTACAGTGGCGCAGCAAGTAGTTTCACTTTCACACAGCTCCAGGGACCGGGGACATGGCACCAAGAGGAATCATGTACAAGATAAAAAGCAGGGTCCCAATGACAGAGCCCTGGGGGACACCGTGTGACAACAGGTTGATAACCTCCAATCGAAACAAACTGCTGCCTACCAGAAAGATAAGATTGAAAGCAAGCTAGGCCTTTTGAGAACTGGAATATTACCTGCCAGTATCAAACAAGCTGGGACCATTCCTGTGCTAAGTGAAGCATTGATAACCTTTGGTAATAAGAGGACAGACAGGTGGAGAACAGGCTTTCACCTGCTGTGTTTGCATAGGATCTAATTGACATGTAGTTGCCCTTGAGGACTTAGTAATCTGTGAAATATACTGTTGGTTTACAGTATTGAAGGCAGAAAAATAACTGCTACTGAAGTGAGAAAGTAGTCGTGGAATGTTTAACCTAGTTGACGTAGACCGAACACAGCTTTATGGTCGGAATCTAACTTTACTAACTTTAACTTTAAATCATAGCTTTTCACACTTGCATATAATCTTCCTCAAGCCTAATCTGTTCCTCCGCTGTGTCCTGTCCTGCTGTATCTGTCTCTAAGTCTTAGTGTATGTATCATGGTGTAATTGTTATGGTTTGTATGTTTTTTTATGTCACGCTTTATATTAAGTGTCTCTAATAACTGTAGTTACACATAAACAACATATGCAACAACAGAGTAACTGCTGATGAATTGGTACCTGTTACAGATGGATTACAGTAGTAAAGCTTATGTAATTTCATATGTGTATCAACTTCAGATTTGCCTTTTGTATTTACACAAGTGGCTCTTCATAGTTGTAATGAATCTGGTTTAAAACACCATTCATTCATTCAATCATTCATTGTCTGTAACCCTTATCCAGTTCAGGATCATGGTGTGTCCGGAGCCTACCTGGAATCACTGGGCACACCCTGGAAGGGTCCTTCACAGGACAACACACTCTCACCTTCACTTATATATTCACTTACACCTATGGACATTTTTGAGTTGTCAATCTACTGTTGTAGAAAATAATTTTATTACTTTGTGTTAGTGGACAAATATCCTTAAATGATTAGTTAAAATTAAGCATTTATAATTGTGTGAAATCTTGTATCTTATATGTATTCATATGAATGATTAACCAGTATTTAACCATGCATTTAAACAGTTTAGAATCTGCACACTAACTGGCATGTTGACTCAGTATTAGCACCTTTCTAAATTCTTAGACCTCTAACATTGAACAGATCTGCACTTAGGCTTTTACCAAGCTTTTAGGAAACACATAAATTACAACTGTTAGCCAAAAGGGGGAGTTGAACTGTAGGGCATCTCAGTGACCTTAAGTCCATTAGTGACTCCTCTAAATTTTGGTGACAGAAAAGGAGTGTGGGAATAAAAGGTATATTGTCAAGCCTACCTAAGAATTAAGGTTTTGGGGTCACGGTGCATGTGAAACTTGCACGCGAGAAACCTGAGTACTAACATGTCTAACTATGCATATTAATATATGTTAATCGGCTAGAAACGCCTCACCACCAGGCTATACGTCATCTGGGGTATAATTGTGGAGTCAGATGGGAGGAGAACTCAGAACTCTACTGGGGAGGCCATTAGACTCTTCATGTATTAGTTCTCTTGGATCCAATAAATACTTTGATTTGCTTTGAACTTCACTCGACTGGTTTTTGCAAAGCTCCCGGAACGAGCACGTGTGTGGGGGGTGTATTTTGGACCTTTTGGTTATGTTTAAATTTTAATTACTTTGAGAACGGTCTAAAATAACATTTTTAATCTTCACTACCTACCAACGTTTTGGACTGTGGGAGGAAACCCAGGCAGACAAAGGGAGAACACACCACACTCCTCACAGACAGTCACCCAGAGGAAACCCAGGCAGACACAGGGAGAACACACCACACTCCTCACAGACAGTCACCCGGAGGAAACCCACGCAGACACAGGGAGAACACACCACACTCCTCACAGACAGTCACCCGGAGGAAACCCACGCAGACACAGGGAGAACACACCACACTCCTCACAGACAGTCACCCGGAGGAAACCCACGCAGACACAGGGAGAACACACCACACTCCTCACAGACAGTCACCTGGAGCTGTGACCTGCTGCGCCACCGTGCCGCTCAGAATAAAGCAAATTTTATTTTTCAATGTGACTTTTCTCTACTGACCTTCTGCTCTTAACCAACCAGAAATAAATGACCTAACTGTGTATTTGGTGGAACTGATGACTAACCTCTCTCCTTCTGCAGTTCTCATCTGCTCTCTGGCAGATAATATCTAATACATGGTGTTCTATGTTCTTTCTAGATATCCCTTTATTGATCTTCCTGAAAATGTAAAAGCAGAAGATGACAGGCTACACTTTCTAAAGCGCTCCTCTGAGCTGAATGGGATGTACATCTGTGAAGCTGTCAGTCCGTATGGTGTAACTAAAGCCTCTGTTTATATTTACACAAAAGAAAATAGTTGGATTTTGTTCTACAAGTGGATAAAATGGATCTTCCATTACGGTAAGATATCATGGGTTTTTTGGCTCTAGATGACATGAGATAAAACTGTCCAGTGATGTGTGTTTAAGCAGAGGGAAAAAGGGAAAGAAAGGTGCTGGCTGTCTATATCCTCACTCTTTGGTAACACCGTGTGATTGGAGACCTCACTAAGTGGTGGAAATGTCTAATATGGGGAGAAACTTTGGGGAAGAACAATAAAATATAAAGTGCTCATTTATATTAAAAGAGCCCTCTATATTTCCGCAGTGCTTGGACCTCTCTCGTTCATCATATAAAGTTCAACCCCCCAGACTCCAGAGGACTTATTCTCTTCTACGCAGATTTTTTGGACAGCAGCGGACATTTTAGGTGTGTGTGCAGCAGACAGAATGGTAGTAATTGAATGAAAATGTGAATATCATTCAATATACATGAGACTGAAAACGACCAAACGACCATGAGTCCAAACGACCCGTGAGCCTCCAACACCAGCTTCAAAGAAAGAGATACATCGTACAGCAAAACATTGAGTACAGTATTGAGGCTTTAACAGAGGGCTAGGGCAAAGAGACAAGGTCAAAAATAGCCCAGGTCAGTAACAATAGAGCATAACTAGAATGTAGGGACATACTAGAGGAAGCAATGAAGAAACCAGGCAACAGTCCAAAACCTCAGTATCTAGACAAATCAGTGCAAGGCAATAACAGGGTCGAAAATACTGGGCAAAACTTGGCAGAGAAAGTGAGACAGGGCTGGGATAAATACACAGAGAGTCAGGTGATAGCAATCAATGCTCAGTCTGACACCGGTGAGGTCATATGATCCGCTACAGCGCTCTTGGTAATAAAGTCTGTAAGGTCTTTGGATACGACAGGAAATGTGACAAACTGAGACAAGAGACGGAATAGAGCTCAGCTCCACCTATTAACTCTGGCAGGTAAAGCAGAGTGAAAGCTAGGCCTCGGGAAATTTCCCACGAAATAAATTGTGCAACATGCCATTACTCAAGATTTTAAAAAAAAAAAAAAACAAAAAAAAAACAGAAAACAAATTCAAAAAGCAGAAGCAATGAAGTGGAAAAAATGCATTACATTGGCAAAAAAGGTACTATGGTCAGTTCAGGCTCTGTCAAGTAAAAAAAAAACATTCAGTCAATGTTTAACAGCTCACAGACAGTCACCCCACAACCCTTGGGCCCTGGAGCTGTGACTTACCCACTACCTACTGCTCCACTGCGCTGCTTCATGAATCAATATGTAAATGGAAATTAATCATATGTTTATTCCTGCATGTGTGTGTGATTCTGTGAAATTAAAACACAATTTTTTTTTAAATTTGTTTGTTGTTTGCTTGCTTTTTATGCTTCCTCATTTGGGTTTGATGAGACTACACTGGAAGAGGACCATGGTCATCATGGCAGTACTTCCTTAATGTAGACTTCTGTTTCTACCACAGATGGCCTTATACTCAGTGACTTGCAATTTTATTAATTAATTTGACTTGGGAAGGGTGGCATGGTGGTGCAGCAGGTAGGGTGTTGGTGTGTTCTCCCTGTGTCTGCGTGGGTTTCCTCTGGGTGATTGTGAGGAGTGTGGTGTGTTCTCCCTGTGTCTGCGTGGGTTTCCTCTGGGTGAATGTCTGTGAGGAGTTTGGTGTGTTCTCCCTGTGTCTGCGTGGGTTTCCTCCGGGTGCTCCGGTTTCCTCCCACAGTCCAAAAACACATGTTGGTAGGTGGATTGGCGACTCAAATATGTACATAGGTGTGAATGTGTGTGTGTGTGTGTTGCCCTGTGAAGGACTGGCGCCCCCTCCAGGGTGTATTCCCGCCTTGAACCCAATGATTCCAGGTAGGCTCTGGACCCACCACGACCCTGAACCTGATAAAGGTTACAGATAATGAATGAATGAGTGGAAATAGGGTTGTACTGTGTTCTAACTAACTGACCACCCCATAAATCTACTAATATTCTTATTTAATATCTATGTGTTCTGTTTTACAAAAGATGAGATTTTACACTCATATAAAGCTATTAGAGCTTAAAATCATTTTCTGTTCCAAATTATGCTAGGTGCAGTGTGTGTTGCAAAAGATGAACTGTGAGGGAGGGTTCTCAGTCCAGTCTGAGTGTTTATCAACTGGCCATTTTCTGAATTTATCTGAAAATTCACGGCCATATTTGAATGATTATTTTTTTCTGAAAGTTTGGAATAAATGAAGTATGTATTGTTTTGTAAAAGATCCTTTTAAAGTCTTTTAAAGATCCTTTTAAAGGCCTCTGACCACAAGAATGTTTACATGTGCTTCCAATTTACTCCTGAATGCCAAAAAAATGTAGATGCTCAGTTTATTATGTTGCGCTTGCTGCTTTAGCCGCGCGCAATATATTGTTCTTCTTAAGTCAGTTTATTCTTCTTTTTATTATGTTGTTCTTCGAAAGTCATATTTTTTATTTTTTTTTAAATTATTCTTATTATTCCGCGTTTCCTTGTCTGCTTAACTAGTCCCGCAGCTTTCGAGCTATCGACTCTGTTCCACCTGCAAATCGTGCGTCCTATAGCGACGATGTGGGCTTGTATACAGCTTTCTGATACCTGCACTCGTTTGCTCCGTTTTTCCCCAGTCATTTCTGTGGAATTAATTTTCAAAATGCTCTAACTCTGCCATTTTTCAAGCTACGGACACGGGATTTCAGACGGTTGGACCTGTGTGTACCAGGTCCCATCATGTCCGTTTTTGGACCTCTTGCACTCATCCTTCCCTTTCTATCCCTCCTTAAAAATCCCTCCATTCATTTCAATGGGAGGCTCTTAGAGTGGGTGAGGTCATAAACTCTAGATTCTTTGTCCGAAAACCGCTTTTTCACTTTTCAGCCGAACAATTCGCCATAACTTCCTTATAGTTTCACCTAGAAACTTGATTTAAATTTTAAATGGTAGAGAAACTTGTCCTTTCTAAAACCTCTAAAATTGAACGCTATTGAAAATACGGTTTTTGAGTTATGAATTTTTGTTCGGCACTAGGGATGGTTTCGGTTCCCATAGAGTTCAATGTATTTTTTAGAGCGGCTCAGAGTGCGGTTTCTAAATTTTTTCCTGTTTTTAACTCGTCATAACATGCTCAATTCTCACTTAATCTGCATATTTTTATACCATATCGATCCCCAGACTCTCCTTGTGGCAACGGTATATACGGTTAAGTGATGTGGGGAAATCTTTCCAAGCTATAAGCATTTGTTCGGAGGGTGGGTACGCTCCCATAGGAACCCAATGAAATGATTTTTTTTTCTTTTTCAATTTTCTGCCTAACATTTCACCATAACTTCCTTATACTTTCACCTACAGACTTCATTTAAATTTTAGATGCTAGAGAAATTTCCCCTTTCTTAAACTAAAGTATCAGACCCTTTGAGAATACCGTTTTTGAGTTATGAATGTTTGTTTGACACTTGGGAGGGTTTTACTCCCATATAGAGCTCAATGTATTTTAAGAGCGGCTCGGCACGCAGATTTTCAAAACTTTGCCTGTATTTAACTCATTACACCATCAATTCTCGCTCAAAGTGCAACAATTTTTACACCATCTCAGGCACCAGACTGTCCTTGTCGCTACGGTATGTTTCGTTCAATTTTGATTGGGAAAAGTTTTCGAGCTACGGGTGATTTTTTGGAGGGTCCCCCGGTCGAAATTCATTGAATCGTTGTCAGTTGTATTCTGTGAGCGTGCGTGTGTGAGAGAGAGAGGGGGGAGGGGGAGGGACAGAGGCAGAGACTGAGGGGGAGAGCCCTGTTCCTGCTGCTGTCCTTGATGTTGTCCTGATCCAGCTCCACTCTATGAAATCTCTCCAAGATCTTGGCCTTGTTTCTTCTACAACATCATGCATGGCCATTTTCTTAGCCCAAACAGACTCTGTACCTACTTTTACTCTCACACAGAATGAGTTACCACATCCTGCTCCCTCTCACGTCTATCTTCTTCACTACTTTTCTAAATTCATATTATATATAACTTTGTTTATCTTTGCCACTGTCACTCCTGGCTTGCTCATAGGAGTCTTGGTTCCACATCTGTGTAAAACAGCTTTGTAATGACTTCTAATGTGAAAAGTACTATACAAATAAAATGTGATTTATTGATTGATATTCAATGGGATTCCTCTACCTGTCATCATATATAGCACAAAACTCTACACTAATGATATGGTCATAATACTTAGCACCAGAACTCTACATTGATTTTGGCTAGGCTCCGGACCTGCCGTGACCCTGAACTTAATAAGCGGTTTACACACAATAAGTGACAGAGTCTTCAACTTCTATATATTTTTTTAAGAAAACAATTTTAAATTTTCTACTTATTTTGTAACAAACCTACAATGACCCAGCTGGTGACTTAAGGTAATGGGATTTACCTTCGCTACATTTTCTGAATTGTACAAATTGAATCCTGTATATAGGCTGCAATTTTGTTTAGAAATATGACACACTCTTAAGTCCATGTTTTACAGTAGGCACCATGTTAGTTCCACATTTGATCTGGCACAACTAATTTAAAAAGTACATCAATTTATGGTTAATTTATACTTACATGTAACGCAGAGCTAATGCACAAAGAAATGATAAGTAGGCCTTGTTTTATGCTTTGTTTTATTAACATATTGTCAGTGTTGGGGAACTGGATACGACACACGCTCACTTCAGGGCAGTGAGGTATTGGGTCCTTAAAGTGTTGATGGCTATATTTGTACATCAGTCAGTGGAACCTTAAAACAGGTGTGTAACAGTCAATAACTTCATTACTGCAGGTACAGGGGGAGAGGGTTGCCGATTCCATCCACCAACTGGCTGTTGGATGACACTGTGGGAAACATATGATGTTATACTGAAAGACAAAGCAACATTAAAAAAATTAATCCATGTTGGGTGACAATATTAAGATCATCAGCATATCTCTGCATCCTGCTTACTAGGCACTTGAACAGTGGTTGGCTGCTCTTTTCTGACAGATAAGACCCAGAGCATCGATGTTGGTGGAGAGGCTTGCACGCAGCATCCTCCAAGATGCGTTCATTTTGGGGGATAATTACAGGAGGGAGTGCAAGATATCAGCCACCACAGTGGGACCACATAGTGTTAGTGCAGAGGCTTGCACACAGCATCCTCCAAGATGCATTCATTTTGGGGGACAATTACAGGAGGGAGTGCCAGATATCAGCCACCGCAGTGGATGAGCAGGACCTCTGGTGGTAATTTTCCATGAAGCCAATTATTAAAGAGGCGGACCACAGAGTGTTAGTGGAGAGGCTTGCACGCAGCATCCTCCAAGATGCGTTCATTTTGGGGGATAATTACAGGAGGGAGTGCAAGATATCAGCCACCACAGTGGGACCACATAGTGTTAGTGCAGAGGCTTGCACACAGCATCCTCCAAGATGTGTTCATTTTGGGGGACAATTACAGGAGGGAGTGCAAGATATCAGCCACCGCAGTGGATGAGCAGGACCTCTGGGGTTATTTTACATGAAGCCAATTATTAAAGAGGGGGACCACAGAGTGTTAGTGGAGAGGCTTGCACGCCGCATCCTCCAAGATGTGTTCATTTTGGGGGACAATTACAGGAGGGAGTGCAAGATATCCTTCTGAAAAGAAAAACAGTATAAATACAGTATTACACAAATTCAGTGTATCTAAGGAAACAGGTTATAACACGGAGAAGCTTTTACTGTACATACCATAAACGGTTCTTGTAGGATGGTTGCCTGCTGTTGTATGTCACTTGGAAGTTTCAAACTCCATTCTCCAAGCTACATTTACCAAGGGGAGAGACAGGTCAAAGAACCAGGAGGCGGTGAGTGTTTGGTTGAGGTGGATAGATGGCTTTGACATGAGGGAACAGAAATTTGATCAAAACCAAATTTGGATTTATGGCCAATTGATTGTAATTTGTGGGAAAGGGAAGACCAATCAAAAAATGATTATTTAATATGGGTAAGAAAATGAACAGTACTATGGCAACAAATGTAATACTTATAAAGCTAATATGAACCTAAATAACATCAAACATTACATACACTTTAAGAAGTCTGAGCTGCTCATTTAAAAAGCTAAAAAGCTTCTCTAGAGCATTAATTCCATCTCACCCCTGTGGGAACAAGGCTCTGAGACACCTAGATATGTCATCTAAAAAAATGTCATTGCTCAAAGGGGTCAAATGAACCTCATCTCTAAGAAAGTGGTCAGGCTCGTTAAAGTGTATGTCATGGTGATGCACTACACCCCCATTAATATCCAACACAAAAGTAGCCATTTCACTGTTCACCCACTTGAACCCACATGTTCAATTTTTTTAGGGTGTACAGAACCCCAGCGGCGTCTTTGGGTGATGTTTGATAAAATAATAATCATTTGGGGAAAGTGCCGATGGAGCTCTTGTAGGTCACGCTTCATCACTGCAGTGAGGTGCAAAGACTTAATTTTGCCCGAGTCATTCCCACCGCAGTGGATGAGCAGGACCTCTGGGGGTAATTTTCCATGAAGCCAATTATTAAAGAGGGGGACCACAGAGTGCCACCTTAATCCACCTCTACCAAGCCACTCAACCTGGGCAGTGACGCCTAGGTTTGCCCCCATGGTGTGCTGTGACTGATTTCCCTTATTGATCTATAACTGCTGGATAATTTCTTATTATTATTTCATATGGACTTTTACTGTAGCTGAAACTGAGGTTCAACTCAGATGTATTTCAGTGTATATTTTTGAGTTAAGAATCTTCATCTGTGCCTACATTAAGTCCAGTCACTGGGAACAATACTTATTTATTGCAAGGTACGCTAAAGCTAATCTTTATATTAATACATGAATTGCTGCAAATGATTTTCATATCATACACTGAATAACTGACTGCTTACTTCTGAGTATTGAGTGCTGTATGTAGTAATGTTTTGTTACCTCCTGCATACCTTGGGTTTGTTGATGACTCATAATCTACAAAAAAAATATATAATACAATATTCAACATCAACATTAAAATAATGTGCATTTAATCATTTAAACAAAAAAAAAAACATTTACTGAAGTTACAGTGGTTATGACGTTATAGTAAGTAACAAAATGTTCACTTTAAAATTGCATCACATTACATTTTGAAAATAAGGCACTGAAATGGCCACTGACCCCAATAGGCGAGTCTCCCAGTGCCCAGACTTGAGTGAGCTTTTAAGATTAGCACATTGTAGATTTAGCAATTTAGCATTAGTGTAAATAGCAGACATGTAAATTCGTGCTAAGTTAAGCCGTGTCTACGCTTCGTCGCCCAGTGCCTGTGTTACTCCTCCAGCCAGTCGTCATGTCTTCAAGGTAGCGATGTGTAACCACTTCAAACTTTATTTCTTTTTTATTACTGTTACCACTGTATTTCTTTTTTATTTTTAGTAACGCTACATGTATTTTTTACTAATTTGAGAGTGTTGTAAACATATATCAGTGCAAAACGGGTGACTTTCGGGGTGGGGGCTGAAACGCATTAATTGCTTTTCCATTATTTTAAATGGGGAAAATTGACTCGAGAAACGAACTTTCCCACTTACGAACCGGGTCACGGAACGGATCAAGTTCGTAGCTAGAGGTTCCACTGTATTTTACTGTAGTAACCTAATCACAAAATCCTGTATTTAATTTTTTTCAAACAAGCGATCTTGAAATGACAATATAAATTTCAACATAACATTTGTAGCTAAATGGTTTCTATCACTTGAATGTAGTGTCATGACATTAAGTTCATACATTGAATAATTGTAATTAATGTGAAAAAATCCACTTACTGTAGTCTGCGTGCTGTGCTCCGTTACACTGCTAAAGATGAGACGTTGATCTGGATTTTCAAACATGATTTTATAAAACACAAAATGAATCCTCCCCCACGATTGGCTGGCAGTATATTTTAAATTAAAACGTAAGCAGCAGCAGTCATAACAGTGCCATTTTGTGTTGTACTTCTGTTCGAAATTTCCAGTGATTCGTTCCATTTGATTCAAGCCACTGGGGTGACTGGATCAGATATCTCTTTCTTATTTGCGACTAATTGCGAAAAACTTCATCATTGAGACTCTTCATCTTCAAGATTCTTCATCATCAACTCTTCATCTTCAAGACCCGAGAGTCCACGGTCCCACCACGTGAAATTATAGGCCGATAGCCCGCCCGCTTCATGACCTTTGACCCCATTTTCCATTCACGGCCTACCGAGCTCCATAGAGTCCAATGTAAACTGCTGTGGGAGAGTGCTCTCTTAACATCCCACTACCAACAGCTTAGCAGTAAACTCCTTCACCATAAGCGTCGCCTAGTGACCCACGCGGGTTTCCGTACCGAGGACCTCGCTTTAAGCGGGAAAGACGCGGATCGGGGGACGGGGGTTTCGGCGGCGCAACATCTCGCGTTTCCTCCTGGAAATGCAGACCTCTAGTTTTATTTTTTTACATATTATATGGCTTTAGAGACATCATCTGGGATCCAGTTTGTGGCTCAGATGTGGATTTATATGTAAACATTTACCAGAAAACTTTTGAGTGTTCCAACTTTATTTATCTGATATTTATTCAAGTCTAATAGGATCCCACGTGGTGTCTCAACCACTCTACAAGTGTTTTTTTTCGGTTTATATATATATATATAAAGATACAGTATATTTTATGAGTTACAAATATGCATTTCATGGCTTATGTTTGGGCCATGACAAGTCATTTTAGTCCATTTTAGGTTCTGACAAGTAATAATAGACTTACCAGGTGTGTAACTATTTGTCCTTTTTGAAAATCTGCGGAAATGAATCCCCAAAATGTCAAACATGGGGTCAAACAGTGCTCCATTACCTTGAATAAGGCGTTAAATGAAGGTGGTGCCCTCTGGTGGCCGTTATAGGTATCGCATAGTTGTGTCATTTACCTTAGTTGCGCTGTCTGTAAATATAAGGTCCTCAATTATGTGATTTTTTAAATTACTAATAAATATGGTGAATTATATTTAATAGGAAGATTGTAGACAGGCAATAAAGACTTGTTAGTTTCAGGAACCTCTGGAATTCAGCGAAAGCCTGGTATGAGGTTTGAGCTCCTCAGTGTGTCCACTCAGTTATTAATAGCTCGCTTTGACGTGAAACCTGTGTTAATTATTCCATACCTACACTGGAGCTCCTTCATGTTTTATCACAGAGACACTGAAGTGTTTACATGCGTTTGTTCTGTTGCTGACTGAGGCGGAGTGCACTGGGGACCCTCTGACTTTACCGTCACAACTCTTCCTCACCCAAACTCACCAGATCCAGCTCATCAGCGGATTATGAAGGTGTTTACAAAAGGGAATATTGCTTTTCTTCCACAGGCACAAGAGGGCAGCGTTCACTGTTAAATGAGAGAGAGGCCACAACTCAGTACCTTGTGGTTACAACTCAAGGGACTTTTCAAATCTACATATTACCATTCTACAGAGTACGTTAATTGAGTACATTACGCTATTTAAGAGTCCATTCATTAGTTTAGTAGTAAAGAGTATTGATGAGGAATATTCAAACACGGATAAAAACTGATCAATAAGTGCATCCGTTTAGTTTTGTACCGACTATAGTTGTACAAGCTTAGATTTTTGGGGTGTTTAGTAAAATAAAACCACAAAACATGCAGTCGGACAGTTTGACTCCATTACCCTGGTCCAGTATAGATAGAGTGACCAGACGTCCTCGTTTACCCGGACATGTCCTCTTTTTTAGACTTAAAAAAATGTCCGGGCGGAATTTCACAAACGTCCAGGATTTTGTTTTTCTAGAGCTTACATAGAACTTCGAGAAGTTTCCTTCACAAACTAGTCCCTAAATGTAAGTTCTCGGATGAATTAAAAAAGAAATTCCCATGTTTTGTGTAGCAAATAAAGGTGTAAAAGACCTAAAAGCACACATAGGTTTAGCTAAGTATACAACGGCAGCGAGGGGCGAGAGCTCAAACTCCCCCTCAGGCACTCTCGGTCAAATCGTCTGCTCTATTCACTCTGAAAAAAGTATGACTTATTATTAATGAGCCATCGTATGTTTTCTATTTTGCTTTTGAATTGTTGCCTCATGGTCATCTCTACTGTTGTCCTAGATGTCGGACTGTGCAACGACAGCAACCTTTGTACCTGAAGCCATTAAAATACTGAATGAGAATCTACATTAGTTTTGGATTGGTTTTATTTCTGTTTGTTTATTTATTTATTTATTTATTTATTTATTCATTGTCTGTTGTATACTGTTTATTAATGTCTATGGGACCAGCATGAATTGCCCACTTTGGGATAAATAAAGTGTATTCAATTCAACACACTAACTATTAATACATTCTGAAAATGATTTGAATTGAAGAATTATGCGCTAACAATTTTATAATTATAATTCATTTTAAAAGGGGGCAAGATTTTAATAAAAAAAAGAATAAAAACACTTTTTATAAAAAATCAGATATTTCCTCACCATTTGCCCACTCTGTTTGCATTGTTTTCATGCTCAAAACTGGTCTAATGTTTGATATACAGTGTCTGTAAATGACTAAAAAACAAAGTGTATTGGTCCAAAATGCTAGGCTTTCTCACTCGGCCCATGGCACAGAAAAGACATCTGGAGTTGTTTATTCCACGGAGAGACCTCCAAACTTTGAAAAGCATGAACTGAGATGAGGATAGTGTTCTGTTCCTGCTCCATAGGTAGGTTTCAGTTTACTTAAGGTGGAACTGACACCAAATTCAGGAGCGTGCTAACTGCATGAAAGTAAACTCAGACAGAAAGTGCTACAAAACTAAACAACTCAAGTTGCAAATGAGTTTCTGTAGTCATTCAAACAGTGACTAAAAACCTATAGACAAGTTAAAAAAACAAAACCTCAGCCATGTACAACAACAGTCATGTTTCTCCTCAAACACATCGTTCCGCCTTAAAAGACATTGAGTCTTTTAAAACCAGATATCGCCACCCAACAGTGAACCTGAATTCACTAATGTTTCCGTGGCTGAATGTCCCCAAGCTCTGACAGAAAAGCCCCAGCATCAGTGTAACACCCCGTGGGAACCATATAATTGTTAACCATTTACTTCTGAAATTGAGTTAAGTGAGGAGGCGTCCACAAATTTTGGGCCAACATTACAAGATGTTCTCTCTGCAGGCGGAAGTCAAGATGAGTGGAATCAAAATAAAGGAAATAGAAACCACACGTGGAGTGAGAGATGTGAGAATGGGGGGGGCGGGGTAGACACTGTCACAGAAAAGTATACTTTCACTGACTTCAAACTCTGACACTCGAGATGAAGATGTTTTTGTTTGGAAGACTTTCTTAATCATACGTTTAGATTAACCCAGGATGGACAAACAGTCTGTGGAAATGGCCTCAGGGATAAATGTATTTCTAATGGCTCTTGTTCTTATTGGAACTATAGATGCTCAAGGTAATGATGCTTTTTTTTCTTTTTCTTTTTAACAGCTGAGATTACGTTTGCCAGTTTATTTCTACAAAGTATAATTCAAAGAGAAATTCCACACATTTTTCAAAAATGATGTAGGGTTAAAGTATATAAAAATAAATAAATAAATAAATAATAAAAACAATTGATTTTAGAAAAGCTCACCGTGTTGATGAATGGAACCAGAAATCTGATTACATTAATACCCATAAAACCTAAAAAAAAGTGGAGATATCATATAAAATTAATACAGATACAGTGTCATACTGTTACAATTGTTATGAGACTGTTAACTGTAGTGGTTATATTTGCTGTAGACATGAGTTCAGGTTTCCGTCTCTACATCTGTAAAGAAAATAGTCTTAGAATAGAGCACTTTCACATGATGTTTACCTCTTAACTGTGTAATGGCACAAAATTAAAAATATTTTAAAAAAAAATCATTGGATTTCCCCCTTTAAGAGATGAACTCTATTTTTATGAGTTTCAAAGGATGTTTCATTCGAAACAGGTCACGTGTTTCATTGGAAGTCTGACTGTTTGAACTTGCAGTTTAATACAGTTTACATCAAGGTCTCCATGTTGATCACTTACTGAGTTGTAATTTAAACCTGCATCCCTTTTATGTGCAGATTAATGTGTACGATTTCCCACAAACGTGTGGAGAACATGGAGAACATCTAAGAGAATTTGCTGGTCCATTTATGATGACATTTTATCTCAGTGTGAAGGAATTAAATTGTGAAGAAAAATGCAAATCATCGTTTTGTTTGGACAGCAACTTTTCACAGTGATTTTAAATCAAATTTAATTGAAGTTGTTTGGTTTTGAAACCTCTGCTTTGTCTATTCCCTGTTACAGCCAGGTCTTATCTCTATGATCACACAAATAGAAGAGCAAATAAAAAACACAGGTTTAAATTTTTCTTGCGGTCTCACGGTCAACATCAAATGTACATAGAGAAACCTGTATACAAGAATCACATATGCACATAAAGCATATTTCCACAACAAAAATATATGTGAAAAATAGAAGCACTTGGAAAATGCAATCTGCTTCAATCAAATTAAATTACAAGTAAAAATAAGTTCAAATTCTCTGGAGAGAACACACCATACATTTCAAATTTCACTTACTGTTTGTTAGCCATGTTTAACATATTGAAGGGGAAATAAATATGTGGCCTGTGCAAACATTGCATTGTGTATCAGGAAATAAATAAAATTATGTCTTTAATATGTGATCTGTCTTTATGTGATCTGTCTTTAATATGTGATCTGTCTTTATGTGATCTGTCTTTAATATGTGATCTGTCTTTAATATGTGATCTGTCTTTATGTGATCTGTCTTTAATATGTGATCTGTCTTAAATATGTGATCTGTCTTTATGTGATCTGTCAATATGTGATCTGTCTTTATGTAATCTGTCTTTAATATGTGATCTGTCTTTATGTGATCTGTCTTTAATATTTGATCTGTCTTTAATATGTGATCTGTCTTTATGTGATCTGTCTTTAATATGTGATCTGTCTTTATGTGATCTGTCTTTAATATGTGATCTGTCTTAAATATGTGATCTGTCTTTATGTGATCTGTCAATATGTGATCTGTCTTTATGTAATCTGTCTTTAATATGTGATCTGTCTTTATGTGATCTGTCTTAAATATGTGATCTGTCTTTATGTGATCTGTCTTAAATATGTGATCTGTCTTTATGTGATCTGTCTTAAATATGTGATCTGTCTTTATGTGATCTGTCTTAAATATGTGATCTGTCTTTATGTGATCTGTCTTAAATATGTGATCTGTCTTAAATATGTGATCTGTCTTTAATATGTGATCTGTCTTTATGTGATCTGACAATATGTGATCTGTCTTTAATATGTGATCTGTCTTTATGTGATCTGACAATATGTGATCTGTCTTTATGTGATCTGTCTTTAATATGTGATTAAGATGTAACTTCAGGTTCTCCTCTTTCCTGTAGGTTCTGCTGATAGGTTCTGTGCTCCTACAATCAATGTTCGGAAGAACACTTCTGTGAGAGGTTTGACAAAAAGCCCATTAAATATCTCATGTCCAGTGCGTTACTGTGAGGAGATACCAGCTGTGAAATGGTTCAAACTTGATGAAGCGAACAATAGGATACCAGTGAATGAAACAGATCTAATAACCACTACACACTCACAGACTACAGAGGAGAAGGTGTTCATCTCATATCTGAACTTCAGGAGCGTATCAGACCATGATGAAGGCTTCTACAGATGCGTAGCTTCATATTTAGGTTCTTCATCATCCAGCCACACCATTAATGTGTTGATTAATGGTTCAGGTGAGAAACTGATCATTTGGTTGCTATGGTAATGTTAAATATAGTAGTGTCTTAGTATTAACACATACACTGTGGTTAAGTAGGAACAGTGATCTGAAAGTTAAAACAGTTCCAAAATTATTTTGAATTTAATGCCCTCCATCCATTTAAAAAATAAAAAAAGTTGGGACACGGGTGTTGTTTACCCCTGTGTTCATCACCTCTTTTTTTTCTCTCAAGTTTCTTGCTTGTTAGATTTCAGCCGCTCAACAGCTCTGTTAGTGATTTTAGTTTCATAACGCCCCAGTTCTTTTCAATGGGAACTTCTGGACTCTTTTACTAAAGTCACATGCTGTTGTAGTCCATGGAGAATATGTATTTGACTTGACTTAAAGACAATGTCAAAATGGCAGCATGTCCTACACCTGTATGTATCGTTTAACATCAACTGTGCCCTCACAGACCTCCTAGACCATTACAGATACTGGCTTTTGCATTGTGCACTTTTAACAAGCCAGTCCCTCTGCACTAGCTGGAGGATGCAGTTTCCATGATTTTCAAAAAGAATTTCAAATTTTGATTTGTCAGACCACAGGACACTTTTCCACTTTGTCCCAGTCCCAGGCCCAGAGGCCTTTTGAGTTGAGAAATATATATATATTTTTTTCACTCTTTGCCAGCACTCTGTGTATAATACTGTGCAGGTGAATAGTGATAGAAATTCAAAAATAATATTTCAACCCCTCCCCATCTTTACTTCTGAAAGACTCAGACTTTCTGCTCTTTTTAACTGCAAATATGTCTCTGTCCAGTTGCCAGTTAATGTTTTTTCTTTGTGTCATTACACAACTTTACCAGTTTTTACTTTTGTTGCACCAGCTTTTATGTTTAATATGTTGCTAGTATCATATTAAAAATGGGCAAATATTTTTCAAAAAACATTTAATTTCAACATTTGAAATGTGGACTTTGTACTGGTTTCAGTTAAATATGGTGTTTAAAAATGGTGGTTAAGTTTATAAATAGTTTCACAGTCACACAGCTCCAGGGACCTGGAGGTTTTGGGTTCGAGTCCCGCTCCGGGTGACTGTCTGTGAGGAGTGTGGTGTGTTCTCCCTGTGTCTGTGTGGGTTTCCTCCGGGTGACTGTCTGTGAGGAGTGTGGTGTGTTCTCCCCGTGTCTGCGTGGGTTTCCTCCGGGTGACTGTCTGTGAGGAGTGTGGTGTGTTCTCCCTGTGTCTGCGTGGGTTTCCTCTGGGTGACTGTCTGTGAGGAGTGTGGTGTGTTCTCCCTGTGTCTGCGTGGGTTTCCTCTGGGTGACTGTCTGTGAGGAGTGTGGTGTGTTCTCCCTGTGTCTGTGTGGGTTTCCTCCAGGTGACTGTCTGTGAAGAGTGTGGTGTGTTCTCCCTGTGTCTGCGTGGGTTTCCTCTGGGTGACTGTCTGTGAGGAGTGTGGTGTGTTCTCCCTGTGTCTGTGTGGGTTTCCTCCGGGTGACTGTCTGTGAGGAGTGTGGTGTGTTCTCCCTGTGTCTGTGTGGATTTCCTCCAGGTGACTGTCTGTGAAGAGTGTGGTGTGTTCTCCCTGTGTCTGCGTGGGTTTCCTCCGGGTGACTGTCTGTGAGGAGTGTGGTGTGTTCTCCGTGTGTCTGTATGGGTTTCCTCCGGGTGCTCCGGTTTCCTCCTACAGTCACAAATACACGTTGTTAGCTGGACTCAAAAAGTGTCTGTTGGTGTGAGTGTGTGGGTTTGTGTTGCCCTGTGAAGGACTGACGCCCCCTTCAGGGTGTATACCCGCCTTGCGCCCTATGATTCCAGGTAGGTTCTGGACCCACCATGACCCTGAACTGGATAAGCGGTTACAGACAATGAATGAATGATTTAGAAATAAATGTCCAGAGTCATAACATGGAAACATGTCGATTCCATAGATTTTAATGTCTTTCCATATGTACACTTCCTGTTTTGAATTAGTATTATTTTCCTTTTTTCAGCAAACTCAACTGTAAATGACAGTAAATCAGGTGGGGAGCCCTTGAGCTGGTTACCCTACATTATAATCTGCATGGGTATCTTCTCCCTGGTTACTGTTGTGATGTTGGTTACTTTTTTGAGCCTACATGGATGCATATGTGAGTAATAAATCACTTTATTATTTATTTTATTATTTGTTTATTATTTCCTGCTGTTATGGTATTTATGATGTTAAGATTAGGGGAGTTGTGTTCATGAACATCTTCTATAGGGCATCTTATCAGGCCTTGGTTCTTATTTTCTTATTTTCAATATATTTTAGGTTCAAGAAAATGTAACAACCACAGAACAGGGGTAAGTGATAAAATCATCTCAGCTTCTTACTTTTTGGCCTGTTGTAAATATATATGTCTAATTTATTGTGAACCCTGAAGTATATTTAAGTTATAATTTCATAATTATTCTGTAGTTTAAGAGGCTAAAAACTTCTGGAAACGTCTTCAGGAATGCTTTACTTTAAAGTACACTGTAAAAAAGTACAATGTAAAAAAAAGTCTGCTACAGTATTTTATTGTAATACTCAATTACAGTAATATGCTGTAAATTTGAAATACAGTAGTGTTCCTGTAAAAATACAGTAAATGGCTGGGAACTCTGCTGCCAGTATTTTACTGTAAATCACAGTATTTACAGTAAATTATTGTATTATTCAATTACAGTAATATGCTGTAAATTTGAAATACAGTAGTGTTCCTGTAAAAATACAGTAAATGGCTGGGAACTCTGCTGCCAGTATTTTACTGTAAATTGCAGTATTTACAGTAAATTATTGTATTATTCAATTACAGTAATATGCTGTAAATTTAAAATAGAGTAGTGTTCCTATAAAAATACAGTAAATTGCTGGGAACTCTGCTGCCACTATTTTATTGTAAATCACAGTATTTACAGTAAATTATTGTATTATTCAATTACAGTAATATGCTGTAAATTTGAAATACAGTAGTGTTCCTGTAAAAATACGGTAAATGGCTGGGAACTCTGTAGCCAGTATTTTACTGTAAATCACAGTATTTACAGTAAAATATTGTATTATTCAATTACAGTAATATGCTGTAAATTTGAAATACAGTAGTGTTCCTGTAAAAATACGGTAAATGGCTGGGAACTCTGCTGCCACTATTTTACTGTAAAATTTACAAGAATTTTTTTACAGTGTAGCATTCATAAGGGTACACCACATCCACACACAGGACAACTGACATAGACCTTGAGAATTCTCAAGCCTTGTTCCTTCAAGCATCATTGGCCATAATCTAGAAGTAACATGACACTTAACAGGTTAAAAACAGACTTTGTGGAAATTCATGCTTATTGGTGTAATTTAGCCTTTAAAATAGCTACTTAGAGGCTTATTCTTACAAGTCTAAATTAGCATAACATTGGCTGAGGTAAAATGGCATTGAAATGAAAGTAGCTTTGATAAATGACAGTCGTCAATGTCCTTTCAGGTGCCGGCCAGCCCCAGCCCTCCAAAATATGATGGACATGTCCACATCCAGGAAGAGCCAGAGCTGCAAAAGAACATCGCTGATTCGTCCACAGTGACTCTACAGCATAATTTCACCTCGCAGTGTCCCACAATGTATCACGACAACACACAAACCCAAAGCCATCATGAGAGAGAACCACAGCAGATCGTTTATGCAACTCTAGAACATCTGACACCCAGAGAAGCACCTGCATTCAACATCCGCTCACGGGAGCAGCTCTCAGAGTACGCCTCGATTAGAATGAATTGAAATAAGCCAGTTTCACATACAGGATGAAGAGTTTCCTAACTACCTCCAAGAACCTAAATAAAGAAACAACGATGTACTAGGAAACATGGGAATGCTACTTATTTCAATGGTCCAGCACCAATTTCCTCAGTGATGTCTAGAATCATGATCACACAGTGGAACCGTGGAGTATAAACTTACTGAAATGCACTTATTTTCTCCAAATGTGACAACATTACATTACATTAGTTTCCAACTAACTTATTTCTCATCCACAGCTTTATGCCTAACCCTAACCCTAGCAGTCAAATCTGTGTGTGAATAGACAGGGCTTAACTGCTGTAGGTAGAACAGAAAGTGTAAATGCACTGGTTTTCTTGACATCATAAAAAGAGTGAACTCAAAACGAGCAGTTGGTGCAGCTCAGTTTCCACATTTGGATGCTAGTGCTAGTCAGAATGAGCATCTGTTAATTGACATAACAGAACCGATCACTTGGTGTTAGCAACAGTTTGAAAAGAAGCGCTGTTTGGCTTCACATGTCTCAAAGGAAGCATTTAGTGTTCAAACTCCCAGCCTGGTGCTACAGTGTGATTAGGTGAGGCCTAGGTAAAGGGTGGAATTGGTGGGGAAATAGGGCACAAGAGATCTGAAATATGTAACATACTCTTAAAGAATGTAAACTCAATATCGCTAGTGTAATGGTGGTAGTGTTAATGTAATTATGTATGTAGTGTTGACAGTAATAACTCTAGATCCCTTAGGGTTTAAACCATTGAGCGACTGCTCGGTTTGAATGAAGGAGGTAAACTTCCTGTGACTAATGCTGATGAGTAATAACTTTAAAAGGCATTGATTTATTTAGTGGAAAATAACTTTTCATTACATACAAATTTCCACTGACGTTTGAAGTGTGATTGATTTGCACCATGTGTTTGATATATGACTCCCAGTTCAAAACTATTTTTCCAAACACGGATGTTATTAGAGACGTTATTTAAACTTAGTTTAATATAAAATCTAATATTAATCTGGCCTGCTTGTGTAAAGAGCTTGTTTCTCATATTACCATAATGGAAAAAATGAATGGTGTCAAACCACTGTTACGTGTTTAGTCACGTAGTGATACTTAGCCAAGAGGCTGATTGGGGTTAGGTGTTTGTGTGTGTGCTGGGGTCTTAAGTTTCACAAGTTGTGGGTTTTTTTTAAAACGTGTGATCTCAGTCTAGCAAATGGAATGAATATCTCACTCGTGTTTCCACCTGAGTCAAGTACTCAACTCTCACACCTTTTTCTCACTCTCCATAACGTTATACATTTGTTACAATGATGTTCCTTTAGATTTAATGTTGATAGATTGCTGTGCAATATTGTGAATGTGTGCAAATACAGGTATAAAATCACAATTTTACCATTTGATGTTTTTTTTTCTTTACCATACGTCACACAGAACTCAAAGCACAGCTGTTTAACTCTCTAAAGCAGATGTGTGATTACATTTTGGTGATTAAAATGTGTGATTAAATGGCTGGCATGTGGCCTATGTCAAATTAATGTCACATTTTATATTTGTGTGTGCTTTTACCGAGTGTTTTAAACTCAGAATATGAGCGTATACACATTTAGAGCCTATCACAAGGGGAACCAAAACTTTCCATGCATCTGTAGCTGTGTGAAAAGCTCTATACAGTTTGCTTTCAGCAATGAGTTTTGTCTATATCAAGTTCTCCGTTATTACTCTTCATTCTCTATCTTCAGTCTTTAGTGCCGTGGTGGCGTACATCGTTAGAGAAGTGGGCTAAGTTAAAGTTGCTTGTTCAGTCACCTAGACCAACAGGAAAATTAGGGGCTTGGGTGTGAAGGAGCAGCACTGTCTCCTTCCTCAACCTCCACAGCTGATGTCTCCTTCATCAAAGGAAACCAAAAACCCCAAATGTTGGTGGGTGTATTTGGTGTGGGGGGTCTGTGTGTGTGTTCGTTAAAGGAAGAGGCACAATGTTGTACACTGCATTTTTACATGTGTGTGTACATTAGGGTTTTAAGGTAATGTAAAATGTCCAAAAAAAAGAGTAACTAGGTTTGTGTTGTATTGTTTGTGGAGGGTTATGATGAGATCTGTTTCTTGGCTACATATATAATAAAAGCTCAGACCCAGGTGATCAGATGAGTTCAGGATCAGAATGTGTCTTAGTGCAATAGAGTGCAAAAGTAAATATTCACTAAGGCTGCACAGAGGACTGCACACTGTACACGTGCCAAGACTTACCTACAACACATTCATGAGGTGAAGGGTGAAGACACAGTCCAGTGCAGCTGTGAGCAAGTGTGAGGTGAAAAAAGAGAGTGATAAAAAGCAAGAGAGCATGGTTCAGATGTGAAATCATAGTAATACATCCTGTAAAATGTGTGAGTGTATGTGTATATATATATTGAGCAGTTTCTGCAGCGCTGAGCCCAGATTAGCCCAAATGGGTCAGTGAAGCATCAAAATAATTTTGAAGCTGTAATTTTAAGGTAAAAATATTACATAGTGTTCCATAGTGTTCTCTCTGTTTTGTCTACACACATTCAGAGTGTAGTTTGGGTGATTTCTGAGACACCTTTTTTTAAACAGGTTCTACAGATCCGTAAACCGGATCCATGATCACTCACAGTCTAAAACGTACCAAACAGTTGATAAAAACAGAGCCTGCCATTGGTATTGTTGGTTTTTTATGCGGAGAAACATTTTCACTTGTTTTAGTGTGTCTCCTAGCAACGGAGACGCTGTGTGGAGCAGGGAGATTTGTTCAGACACTTTATGGTTTTATCCACACGTAAACCAAAAGGTAAAGGCAGATTTTCATAATGTAGTTGAGTAAAAAATAAGATATTTGACTTTGAAATGTAGTGGAGTAAAAATAAAAAGTTGCCCAAAATGGAAATACTAAAGTACACATACACGTATATATACATATATGTAAGTATTATACAGGGTGGGCCATTTATATGGATACACCTTAATAAAATGGGAATGGTTGGTGATATTAACTTCCTGTTTGTGGCACATTAGTATATGGGAGGGGAAACTTTTCAAGATGGGTGGTGACCAATGGCGGCCATTTTGAAGTTGGTCATTTTGGATCCAACTTTTGTTTTTTCAATGGGAAGAGGGTCATGTGACACATCAAACTTATTGGGAATTTCACAAGAAAAAAATGGTGTGCTTGGTAACTTTATTCTTTCATGAGTTATTTACAAGTTTCTGACCACTTATAAAATGTGTTCAAAGTGCTGCCCATTGTGTTGGATTGTCAATGCAACCCTCTTCTCCCACTCTTCACACACTGATAGCAACACCGCAGGAGAAATGCTAGCACAGGCTTCCAGTATCCGTAGTTTCAGGTGCTGCACATCTTGTATGTGTCACATGACAACAAAAGTTGGATCCAAAATTGCTGACTTCAAAATGGCCGCCATGGTCACCACCCATCTTGAAAAGTTTCCCCCCTCCCATATACTAATGTGCCACAAACAGGAAGTTAATATCACCAACCATTCCCATTTTATTAAGGTGTATCCATATAAATGGCCCACCCATATACAAAAAGTCATTGGTTTGGTTTGTGCTTCAGTTTTGTACAAAACACAAGGATTTGTACAAAACACAAGGATATGTAAAATTTCAGTGCATCAAGCCAAAAATATTTTAATACTTGAAAACCATAAATCATACCAATCATCTTTAAGGGGAAAGCATGAATACATTTGGCAAATTCAGACTACTACTATTAGGCCTTCAGTTTGACAAGAACAATAATTCACATAGAATTTAACCATTTTAAATTAAACACAGCTATTTCAAACACATTCACAAGATCTGTAAAAGGGACCGAATTAACATGGATTTTAGAGAGACGTCTTCAGCAAAGACAAAGCTAACACTGCTCAAATGAAATGCATTTATCAGGCTACACTAGGCATTGACGTACATTTGTGTTTCAAAAGATCAGAAATCAAAACATAAAATAAGTTTTTTTTCCACTGTCAGATTTGTTGGAGCGTATGTAGTTCTTTAACGGGACACTTTAGGCCTTCAGCCCAGTTCCTGAACTCTTAACCAAAGAGGGAGTTTTCTGGGCTATTCCTACATACATTTCAAATCAAGAGTTCATGTTTTATATGAAATCATTTTGCCAGGAAGGAAGCTAAACAAGGCTATCAGCCCCACCCCGCCTTCTCACCACTCCAATACAGACATTAACCAAATTACTGCTTGTATTTGAATGATAAATACAGCTTTTGTTTTTCTGAAATGTTTCAGGGTTTTTTTTTCCGATAAAAGGAACGTTCTGGTTTCACGTCAAATGTCAGTTCAACTGTCAAATATGTCAAATATTAGTAAAATATCGAGAATGGAAAAACTGTGACTAATATGTGAGGGCTTATAGAAAACAACTCAGCAACAACAAATACAAAGCAGTGGAACAGGGTTCTATCTTGATTAGATCTGGACAAAGCAGGGTTTCTATAGTGACATCTCCTCTCTCCAACATCTACACCATAGCGCTGTTCAATAAAGGCACACAGTAGTATACAACTCACTGTCTGCTCTGTTCTTTCTTTTCCTCGCAGAGAAAGAGAGAGAGAGACAAAGAGATTAGTGAGGTCACAGTGCCCAATGTCAAGCATAGGCCAGAGGAATATAAAGGCATCCAGCACTGGGCTATACTACTGTGGAACTGTGTTCTTTGGAGTGAAGGAGGTCTATGCAGTACCCTTTGTGATTAAATGTAATTAGCCGGTCACTGGGCGAAATCTTCTACTACATTTTGTTTATTGAATCAGTTTTTCATGAGAGTTGATTAACAGCGATTTTAACTGTTGGTTATTTAAGTACCTTAATGGAGACTTCCTGCGCATTACGTTGGGAAACACCAGTTAAAAGTTTGCCTTCCTTTCTTTAACATTGCAAACTTATTCCCAACTTCTTGTTCGTATTTTCCCGTTCCAACTTAAATCTTGCCGGAGCCAGGACGAACTGTGGAAAGAGTCTTTGGGGTATGAAAACATTCCATGGTTAGTCTTCCCAAGCAGTACAAATTACTTGGACGTCAGGACAGGCAACATTAGAGTAGGTTACAGTCTGTTTACAAAAACTGTATCCCAAACATGTGTGGAGAGGAGATGGTCTGGTTTCTTTGTTCTTTGTCCCTTGTTGGGTTTTGTCATTTCAACCATATACATTCATTCTCACTGCTGTCTGAAGTAAACCCCACTGTTGTTGTGTCGTCTGGTTTTATATGCACTGAGGTACTTAAATAAGGAAGCACACAATCTGAAATAGCGGGTTTTATTGAATTAAGTAAACAGAATGTGCTACAGTCATTTGCTGTACCATTGAGTCCAAATTTGTGCTTGTAATTCCTGGTTTGTAGCGTGTAACTTCAGTGTTGAACTTAAAGTTAGAAATGTTTATCCACATCTCAGATTTGTGAAACTTCACTTTTGAAAATATTCCAGTGAAACCTAATTAAACAAAAAAATATATATATTCTACATTAATTTAATACTTTTCCGTATGTGCACAACTTTTTCACACGTGCACAATGTGTTCATGCAGCTGCAAACCTTTATATATATTCACGTGAGAATCGCTTTTTGCAACTTCGCACATTCAACAGTTTTCTCACATAGAGGGGCATATAACACTGTAGGCTGTGAAAATAGGTGCGAACACCTTCCCGTCTAGTTCTGAGGACTCTGGCTTTCTACTAGTTCTATTTCTATAAGAATTCAGAAGAGTTCAGCAAGGAAAAGCCCCACAATTCTGGAATAACACAGTCTCAGTCTTTAAGTCTAGGTTGAAAACTTACTTGTTTACTGTAGCTTTTAATAGTTAACCTTTACCTTTACACAAAGGCTGTAGATCCAGGGGTTCATTGACATAGCGAATTGTAGTAAACTGTGATGCCGATGCTGCTCTCCCACTGCTCACACGCAATCACTCAGGTTTCATGCTGTTGTATGTAGATCTGCCCCAGAGTTGTTCACCACACTCTGATGATATTAATATTCTCTGTAATCCCATCTCTCTACTCCCTCCAAGTTGATGACTGGCCTCCTGTTTGGGAGTCACTGATGGAACACTCAGCATCACCTGCCTTGAGACCAGCTATCTGCCCTCCATTCCCATTATCTGTTGCTTTACTCCATACCTTCACATCACCTCTGTGACTCCTGTCATCCCCATGCAGCAGCTCCTGGATATTTGATGGGACTGATTCAGCACAGATCTTTGCTAAAGACCTCCATGATCTTTACAGACTCCAAGGCTGCTTCTACCTGCTGTTTTGAACTAAAGCCATATTGTTTATAGTTCGTTTGGCCAGAGGAGGATGGGTCCCATTTGTGAGTCTTGGTTCCTTCCAAGGTTTCTTCGTCCAGCTTCAAGGGATTTTTTTTTCTTGTCACTGTCACCTTTGGCTTGCTCACCTGGGGTAATTAATTACATTTAATAAAACATTTGACTTGACATATTCCATATGACTGGTGCAGAACTGGATTAATTGTGAAACAAGAAAGCATCTGTTTAAATTCTTTTCTAGAGGCCAGTTTTGCTCAACTTACAAAGATAGCTCCTTATGTGTGAACTCAGGCTGCATGGTGGTTAAACTAAAGTCAGAATCTCTACCATATTTTCCTCCATGAATTTCTTCAGGTCCTTGTTCACTGAGGAACCCAGGGTCTGGAGCAGCAGGAATGTAGACCTGGAGCTACAAAAGCCAAGAGACAACAGCGCAGATCCCCACTGTGCTCTAACCAGCAGCAGATGTGTGGAATGCAGAAATCCTGTCAAATATAAAAACACCCATTGCCTCTGAGTAGAAACATAAAACGCTAATTCACCAGTTGGTTCCTGTGCTCAAAACATTTCTAACGTTTACAAAACCGCAATTTGCCAGATCACTAACTGCATGGAGGTGCTACAAAACTAAAGAAATCAAGTTCAAACAGTGACAGACAAGTTACATTTCAGCCACGTACAAACAACAGCCATTTTTCCCTCTTAAATATTTGATTCCACTTTAAGAGACACAGAGCTATTGAACATAAACAAACCAGAGAACATTATTTACCCTCAATTGTAGATGCTTCCTTTAAAGCATGAGAAACATTATTATTCATTCATTCATTCATTATCTGTAACTCTTATCCAGTTCAGGGTCGCGGTGGGTCCAGAGCCTACCTGGAATCATTGGGCGCAAGGCGGGAATACACCCTGGAGGGGGCGCCAGTCCTTCACAGGGCAACACACACACACACACACACACCTACAGACACTTTTAAGTCGCCAATCCACCTACCAATGTGTGTTTTTGGATTGTGGGAGGAAACCGGAGCACCCGGAGGAAACCCACGCAGACACAGGGAGAACACACCACACTTCTCACAGACAGTCACCCGGAGGACACCCACGCAGACACAGGGAGAACACACACCTCTCCACACAGACAGTCACGCGGAGGAAACCCACGCAGACACAGGGAGAACACACCACACTCCTCACAGACAGTCACCCGGAGGAAACCCATGCAGACACAGGGAGAACACACCACACTCCTCACAGACAGTCACCTGGAGGAAACCCACGCAGACACAGGGAGAACACACACCTCTCCACACAGACAGTCACGCGGAGGAAACCCACGCAGACACAGGGAGAACACACCACACTCCTCACAGACAGTCACCCGGAGGAAACCCATGCAGACACAGGGAGAACACACCACACTCCTCACAGACAGTCACCTGGAGGAAACCCACGCAGACACAGGGAGAACACACCACACTCCTCACAGACAGTCACCCGGAGCAGGATTGAACCCACAACCTACAGGTCCCTGGAGCTGTGTGACTGCGACACTAACCTGCTGCGCCACCATCAATGATATTCTATATTGTTTTCCATAGTTTAGTTTTTACATTGCTATATTCATCTCTAAATCTATGTTATTAAATAATGCATACAGCTGGCTAGCAGTAATTCTGCATCAATGTGTATTTTATAATCTGTGTTATGACAGTAAAGTTTCATTCAAAAAATGCTATCCCTGGTATGGTATTTCCTGTGTATGTAAAGATTTAGCCCATCTGTGTGTATAATAGTGCTGCGCTACTTAACTACAGTAGTTCTCTGGAAGATTTGTGCTTTAATATTATTTCAATTAAATACTTAACATCCATATGCATTCATAAGCCACCCTCAACTCCTCCCCAAAGAGTTCACCTCCCAGGTCCAGGCTTTACGGGCGTGGTCTGTACTAGCAAATTCAATATAAGAAGTAATATGTCATGTGTAAAGGCCTTGGTGGTTTTTATTTGCTGAGCAACTGAAAACACTACATGTGCCAGGCACTTTCAATATTAAGCTGTGGGGTATGGCCATGTTGGCCCCATGCTGAGAGGCTAGCTTCACTGTTTCCTGTCTAACTTCACTGTTTGACAGTGCTGCCATTTTATAGACCAAACCAATGCTGCGTGCTGTAATGTACCGTGAGGAAACTTGTCATTAATCTGCTTACTTTTGTATTTTTCTGTGTCAGTGTGAATGGAGCTGAAGTTGGCTTCTTTTTCAGCCTTTGGTTTTGATTTAAAAGTGCAGCAGTTTCATTCTGGCTCAGTGCAGTGCAGTTTAACATTTGCTGCACTGGTTAAGAAGGAACTGAAGTCAAATATGAAGCTGTAATTTAAACTTTAGCAGAAGTGATAATATGATGAACACAGTCACATAGAGAACCCTGATGCTCCTCTCAGTTCACTGCATCATTCAGCATTATTACACTAAAGTACATTTCACCTTCCCTTTAGTTCCTCCTCAGAGCTGTATCAGTCATTTAGTGAATTAGAACAGCGCAGTGCAGCGTGAGGACTCATGCGTGCACACAAACACACATATGCAAAGCGATGTCGCCAAACTCCACCTGTCTACAAACACCCACACATGCATTTCCAAGAAATTGATGCAAAAAAGATAGTTTCAACATCAACTGCTACAGCTTTATAACTGCACTGTGCCCATTTCAGCTTCACGTATAACACACTCTGAAGTGTGAAGACTAACACAGCACTGTGTGATTTTGCATGCACACAGATAACTCCATGAGATTATATTTATACTCCATACAACGCTTTTCTATGCACCATAGTAATCTGGTTACTAGAAAGGAACTGCACCTTGAAACTTGGTTAGCAACTGACCAATAAACGCTGCACGTCATAAGCAATTTTCTAATAAACATAGCATACTTTTACTGGTCTTTTATAATAGATCTTCTACTACAGAGTTCTCATTAGAAGTTTCAGAGACACTGGAGAAAGGGACAAAGCCCATATTGGCTGGCTGTGATCTTCAGGCCTCACTGCATTTCTGTGGTGGAGAACCATTGACTGTGTGGACAGTCCATTGCTGCATTCACAAATATAAGTTAAAAATCTATCATGCAACAAACAAACCACACCTAAACAGGACCCCAAAAACAGCACCTCCTTCTCTGGTCATGAGTTCATTTAAGATGTACTGAGTGGAAAGTGGAAAAAGCACATTTAGAAGAGACTGCCTTGTTATAAGCACACAGCTCAAAAGCCAGTATTCATAATGATAATGGGGGTCCATTAGTGCACATGACATGTGTGAATTGCACATCTATGAAGGGACTGTTAATGCTGAATGATATAAACAGGAATTGAAGCAATTTTGTGAAACAAGCTCAAATATTAAAAAAACAACAACAATAAACTCTTTCATTTTCAACATTTAAAATGTAAATGGGACATAATTAAATACAGTTAACACAATTAAATGATTTGCACATTTATCAAGGGTGGGGGGAACTCCATCACAGGTTTAATTATACCGGAATCATTCCACATGTGTAGAATGCAGAAAAAGAGTCAGGTTTGCTCTACGTGGGTCAACGGACCGTTTTTATGCACTTTTTTGATTACTTTGAATCTTTGACCAATCTCCCTCTTTATGAATATGTACAATTTATATTTACAGGGGGTCCTTGATATACGACGTTGATCCGTTCCTAAGTCGTGTCGTAAACCAATTTTTGGTGTAAGTCGGAACATACGTACATACTGTACGTAAATAACATACTGTAAGCACTTATCCTCCTCGGGCCCGAGCCTCTGCCGCGCACATCACACACGAAGTTCACGTTACGACGTTTACGACGCAAAACCACTTAAGTCGAAACAAGGCTTTATACAGTAAATGGGAGATGTGTCGTAACCACGGAACATCGTAACTCGGGACTGACGTAACCCGAGGACCTCCTGTGTATCTACTCATTGTGTAATGGGTGGGTGTTTGTTAGTGGGCTGTGTTTACTGCATTGTATTATTTTGAAAAATCTATAATAAAGCATTAAAATTGAAAAGAGCAGAAGCCAACAAATGAAATTCTGAGGTAAAAAATTTCACAAAAACAGAAACACTGTGTGAAGCAGAACTGAGAAATGATTTTGGATTTAAAGGCACATACTTACATTGGAATGATACAGATGTTTAATTATTCAGTCAGATTTTTCAGTTTTTCACTTCGTTTTGTCTTAAATTTTGGGTTCAGTTTTGCCTAAGATTACTCATTTATGTACATCACTAGTGTTTGTTTGTGTATATTTACTTCATATTTAATTGTCGCCAGTTTCCTTGGGAGAACTGGGTCTATGTCAAATTAAATATTTAATGAAGTTTGTATTAAAATCTTTGTGATAACACAGCAGACACATAAACATCTTCCTGAGTGTGTAGAGTCTGCCCTTTCCATTTCATTTTACCTTAAGATAAAGCATGACTCACGTTCAGAGTTATAAGGCTATGAAAAGGGGTTGAGATGCACGAGACACGTCATGTACTTCTCTTCATCTTCATTGTGGGTATTACGAAGTGGGTATTACTGTAGGGTTTGATTTCCTGAATAACCACACAAGGCTACACCAGGCTACGGTTTCCTACGAGTGGTTATTAAGCAAAACATTTGACATTACATTTACCTGTCACTGTAAAATGATCATTTATTTATTCATTGGTTCATTTTCTGTAACCCTGTCATGAATGTTAATATTAACTAGGGGTGAGACTTAAATTAATTAAGATGAATTAATTTAGATTAATTTATTATGGGGAAAATAACTAAATAAAAAATTTAACGCATTTTAATCGCACTTTGCAGCATGGAAAGTTTCTCAGTCCATGAGTTCCAGGCATAACGACGCACAATGTGATGAACATGATGGAGATGACGGAAGAGACAATGCTGGTGGATGGGGAATTTAAATACAAGAAACTTCCAGATGGAAGTACAAACAAAAATGTTATTTGCACTTTATGCAGGAAGGAGTTTGCTTATCACAGGAGCACTTCCACCGTTCGTTACCACCTCAACGCAAAACACGCTGGGGCTAGCGCGCAGGTCAGTAATGTTAACAGTACAGTGATCCCTTGTTTTTCGCAGGGGATGCGTTCCAAGGCCACCTGCGAAAAACGAATTTCTGCGAAGTAGAGAAAAGATATTTTTTTAATCAGTATATTTAACGAGTATTTTGACTTTTAAAACCCTCCCTGTTACTGTTAACAACCCACACTTTGCATTAAACAGTCATTCTATAATGTTTTTCAGCTGGAACTACATGTGTAGGGTGACCAGACGTCCTCTTTTACCCGGACATGTCCTCTTTTTTAGACTTAAAAAAATGTCCGGGCGGAATTTCACAAACGTCCGGGATTATGTTTTTCTAGAGCTTACATAGAACTTCGAGAAGTTTCGTTCACAAACTAGTCCCGCCCTCCCCTACTCCGATTGGTTCGCTTGAGTGAGAAGGGGGCGTGGTGAAGTAGTCTAAAATCTTCTGATTGGACGGTCTGACTGTAGTTCTACCGTTATTGGTCGATAACCTTCTCTGCTAAACATGCTACGGCAGCGAGGGGCGAGACCCCCGTCCCCCGAGACGCGTCCTCTTTTTCACCATCTCAGATCTGGTCACCCTATACATGTGATATCCTTCCAGTTTCTTTAACAGAGTAATTCCTAAGCTGTGATTTAGCGTAAGTAAATTTCACTGAGATGTGGACATGAACAACACATGTACTGTACGTAAGAAATACTTGTAAATGCTATATTTTGTCACCTACAGGCCTAGTTTAATACGTGTAAATAATAAAAAAGCCCTCTTGAAAAAACCCGCGAAGTAGCGAATCATCGAAAATGAACCGTGAAGTAGCGAGGGATTACTGTAACGCAAACAGTGTCGCCAGTCAACACTCAAACACATGTCGGGGTTCACATTTAGAAACAAAATGTCAAAGTTTACGTCAGACAAATTGACCAATTCACTGGTAGTAGACTGGTGGGAAAATAAACAAGATTTTGAATTTAAGCTTATGTTCGTTGATTCATTCATCAACCAAACTTCAATCAATATTTCTCATTTTAAACATTGAAATGTGATTAAAATGTGATTAATTTCAATTAATTAATTACAAAGCTTCTAATAATTTGATTATTTTTTAATCAAGTCCCACCACAAATATTAACATATGATTCAATATGGATTAGCCTCTTGTGTTAAAAGTAGTCTCACAGTTTTCATACACAAACTCCACAATTGCTGTGGTTGGAAATGTGTGAGACATCCCCTTATCTTCGACCACACACAAACCGCAGTCTCTGACACTTCTGTCCAATTTCCTGTTTTTCATCACCTTCTGGGGACCCACCACAGCGGGTGAAAGACTGGATTCAGTACAGACACATGCACACCGCCCTGTCACACACACACACAAAAAAAACACATTCATACAGCTGCATTTAACCAGGAACCGAAGAACTAGCAGGAACAGGGAAAAATGCACAATGCACAGATAATACATCACAGTGTATAAGAGTAGGTCTCCTCAGTTCATTAAGTTTCTCAATTTTTTCTCATTCTAGGTATCAGCTCTGAACGTGGATTTTGGCACTGTGTATCGTGAATAAATGTTTTTATTTATTATTCCACAACAGCTCTGCACTTTTTGTGGCACGGTGGAGCAGCAGGTAGTGTTACAGTCACACAGCTCCAGGGACCTGGAGGTTGCGGGTTCGATTCCCGCTGTCTGTGAGGAGTTCTCCCCGTGTCCACGTGGGTTGCCTCTGGGTTTTCCGGTTTTCTCCTATGGTCCAAAAACATGCATTGGTAGGTGGATTGGCAACTCAAATGTGTCTATAGGTGTGAGTGTATGAGTACATGTGCGAGTGTGTGTTGCTCTGTGAAGGACTGGCGCCCCCTCCAGGGTGTGTTCCTGCCTTGCGCCCAGTGATTCCGGGTAGGCTCCGAACTCACAGCAACCCTGAACTGGACACACGATTACTGAAAATGAATGAATGAGCTCTGCACTTTGAAGTGGGTATTTCTAGATGTGGTCGAGTGTGATTGTGTCTTTGCAGAAGTGATGTGTGGTCTCTTGATGAAAACCCCCCACTTCTAGGTCTACTTACCAGCAGTGCTTATGGGTCACCTAAAGCTTCTGCTGTTGTCTTTCTGGGGTATTTCTGTAAATATCTCTATAATTACCGGTGTGTCAGTCACAAACCAAGACCACAAAAACAAAGTATAACCTTGGACATACTTCAGAAAGTAGTAAACACAGTAACCACTGCTGCATCGTATTACATAACCTAAAACTCTAATACACAAGGAGAAAGCCATATATCACTAACAATCTGAGCACAATCTCATCTCAGACTTGAGATTTCAGCTTGTTTTTGGGGAAAAGGGGATGTCAGCTTCTCTTTGATAAAGACAATATGAACCTTCTTTACTTTGATCAGTGGTAAGTGCCAAAGCCAACATCTGTCATGGTTTGAAGGTGTATCATTGCCCAGAGCCATTGTGGCTTTCACATGTATGACGGTACCAGTGATGTGGAGGAAAGAACTGTAAAAGGATTCCAAATGCAAAAAATGCAACAATAAGTATCCTCTGTTCCCAAATGTTTTAAAAGTGTAAACTAATTTCGGTCCCATTGTTGGGGTGTGTTGCAGGCATCAAATTCAAAATGTATTTAAAAGCACAAAATACAATCAAATTTGCCAATGATAACATTTGAAACAATTTCTTTATACATTTATCAGTTAAACAAATCTATGGGAATTTGCAAATCCCCTGCGCCTAGGGAGCAATGGGTTACAGTAAGGTACTTTGCTCAGGAGCACATTAGCCATGGATTGAGGGAGGAGACAGTGCTGTTCCTTCACTCCTCCTCATCCCCAATTTCTAGCCTGGCATTGGGATAGAATCTATGACTTTAAGCCTACTACTCAAAATTTTAAGCTAATGCTGCTACCAGTAATAAACTTTCACTGAAGTAAATTCGAATTATAAATGTCTACAATGCAGTTGAATAAGCTTTTATTGTTACAGCAATTATACAATACAATACAAACCCCATTTCCAAAAAAAGTTGAGATGCTATGTAAAATGTAAATAAATTTGTCACGCCCTTGTCCTGTCGTGTCTATTTTCCCAGCCATATTCCTCCTCCTCGTCAGTGTCCTAGTCAGTGTCATTTGTAACCCTGCCCCCTCATTATCTGTTTCAGGTGTCCCTTGTCTGTATGGTGTATTTAAGTTCCCTTGTCTCTCTTCCTTGTGTTGGACATTCCACCTTCGTTTGGTGCTCTTTGGGCTGTCTGTCTCTCATACCCTCCAAGTCAGTCTTTGTATCTCTCTTGTCTCATGTCTGTCTGTGTCCAAGTTTAGTCTGTTTAGCTTTCTTTGTCTGTTTAGTTCTCCCTGTCCAGGTGTCTATTTAGCTCTGTCAAAGATTAGTCTGTTTAGCTTTCTCTGTTTAGTTCCTTCTGTCTAGGTTTAGTCTGTGTAAGCTCTCTCTGTTTACTTCTATCTGTCTAGGTTTGTCAGTCCAGTTCCCTCTCTCTGTCCAAGTCTCTCAGTCCAGGTCTTTCTTGGGCTAAGTATTCTGTCTTTGTTTTGTATCTTTTGGTGTAATAAGTCACTGTTATAGCGAGTGCGTCTGCCTCCGTCAGTTCACTCAGTCCTGACAAAAATATAGTTCTGTGATATGCAGATCATTCAAACCCTGTGTTTAATTGAATAGAATACAAAGACAACGTTTCAGATTTTGAAAGTTGGAAACTGTTTTTTTTTTTTTAAATAGATAGATAGAATTCAGAAATTACCCTTCTTAACTAACTTACAAAGAACCTGGAGATTTTACCATCTAAATTACAGAAAATTATTAGAAGATCCAGGGGAATCTCTATATACAAGGGACAAGATAAAAAAAAAAATACTGGCTGTCTGTGGTTACAGTTTTAGTGTTTTGGTAAAAGACGAGGCTGTTTTGGGAGATAGGTGTTTTTGATTGGACAGCGACGATGTTACACATAAGGCCAAGTCACAGAAACATTTAAAATGAGTTTGCTGCTGTAACCCTTGATAGGTACAGATATAGAACTACACATTATTTTAATTCCGTTTCCTTTTCCTGTATTAGAGAAGAAAATGTTTAGCCTGCTTTCCCTGTACCGTCAACCTCAAAGCCACCGGTGGTTGGCACTGCTCTATTTCATGTCATTAAAGGGGGAACCACAAACCTCAGATGTTCAGTTATTCTGGCACTGATCAGCAGGGTTTTGGATTTTGAAATATGTGACTTCTTCTAGACCAAATCTGGAGAGTCGATCTCATTGCAGTAAAATGTGCCTAGATGTACTGTTGCAAAAGTGGTTTGCGTCAAAGCTAAAGCCAATAAGGCGACTCAAATGATCATTCATTCATTGTCTGTAAGCGCTCATCCAGTTCAGGGTCGCGGTGGGTCCGGAGCCTACCCGGAATCACTGGGCGCAATGCGGGACCTGGAGGGGGCGCCAGTCCTTCACAGGGCAACACACACTCACATATGGACACTTCTGTCTCACCAATCTACCTATGTGTGTTTTTGGACCATGAGAGGAAAGCGGAGCACCTGGAGGAAACCCACGCGGACACGGGGAGAACACACCACACTCCTCACAGACAGTCACCCGGAGGAAACCCATGCGGACACAGGGAGAACACACCACACTCCTCACAGACAGTCACCCGGGGGAAACCCACGCGGACGCAGGGAGAACACACCACACTCCTCACAGACAGTCACCCGGGGGAAACCCACGCGGACGCAGGGAGAACACACCACACTCCTCACAGACAGTCACCCGGAGGAAACCCACACAGACACAGGGAGAACACACCACACTCCTCACAGACAGTCACCCGGGGGAAACCCACGCGGACGCAGGGAGAACACACCACACTCCTCACAGACAGTCACCCGGAAAGGGACTTGAACCCACGACCCCTTTAGCTGTGTGACTGCAACACTACCTGCTGCGCCACCGTGCCACAAAAAAGGTGCTGAAGAGAATGCTGCAGGTTCGGTGTGAAGAATCTATGGCTGTGATATCAATCCGTCAATCAATCAACCTTAATTTTCACTCTGAAACACATTGAGAGAAACCCCAATTTACAATGTAGCTAAACATTACAAACTTTCAATAAAGGGATTGAAAAAAATTAAGAAAAAAATGTAAATTAATTTTAATATGGGAACTTAAAGGAGCGATCTATAATACTGACACCAAGCGTCTAATATTGGAACTATAATACAGTTTCAAAACAGTAGAAAGAGCTATCTGCCTCCCCCACTCCCCCTCCTCCTCAGACGTGAAGCTCGAGCAGGTTGCCAGTTTGAGGAAAACTGAAGGAACAAGCAAGAAACAAGTTTAAGAACTTTGGACCGAAATAACCAAGTCAAACGTGCCAAAATCAACATATTTACACAGAAAAGTGTTCATCATTTCACTAAAACATTTACCTACGCAAGAAAAAAAGACAAAAAAGTGAATGAGCGGCCGCCATTTCCCTGCATTTACAAGCCGTTACTCTCCAAATCCACCTTAAATATCTAAATACCTATCGATTTTCCCTTCCATCATAAACGTCGTTTAGGAGGCAGAACTTTGCTTCTTACACACAATATTCCCAGTAAACATTTAGCCGTTGATTCAACGTTGAAATAACGTAATGACTGCCGTCTAATCAACGTTCTCTTAAGGTTGAAAATGAAAGTTGAAAAGACCGTCAAACACAGACATTTAAAAGACGACAATTAGACGTATTTTGGACGTCCATTGATGTTATTAATTGGTGCCGAAATAAATTGTATAAAACGCATTTTGGACGTCCACTGACGTTATCGATTGGTCACCACTTAACTAACTTATTAAGATGGATTTTGGACGTCCATTGACGTTTAAAATATGTCCTCGACGGACAGACTACTTTTAGACTTATTTTGAACGTCCAGGGACGTTCCTTGTTTACTGGGTTTACAGTCAAACATTACGTTCCACCTTATGTGTCATTTTACGAGTCTAATTGGACAGCTTCCTGAATTCTCTGTTCCACCTTAAGAGCTGAAGATAGCGTTATAGCTTTTGAACGTTTTTACAGCAACTGTTATTTAAGTTTATCCGTTTAAATCACGCAAACCAATTGTTGTAATGTCACTAAACATTGACCTACTTAAGAGAAAGGCAAAAAATGGAAAAAGCCCCCTCCGTGTTCCCTGCATTTACAAGAATTTACTGTCTACACCACCTTAAAATTTTAGACTAGACAAGGCTGGCGTTATTTTCCTTTCAACCATAGATGTCATTTTAGGAGGCAGATACTTGCTTCTTGAACTTAAATTTCGTATTCAAGCATCTAGCCTCCCTCTGGTGGAACATTCTGAACACTGCATTGATCACAAGGAAATGTATGTTTTCTACAATTAAATGCCTTAAATGTATTTGCTCTTCGTTAAACATGGACATTCCCAGTAAACATTTAGCCGTTGATTCAACGTTGAAATAACGTAATGACTGCCGTCTAATCAACGTTCTCTTAAGGTTGAAAATGAAAGTTGAAAAGACGTCCAAACACAGACATTGAAAAGACGACTATTAGACGTTTTCTGGACGTCCATTGACGTTAATAATTGGTCCCGAAATAAATTACTTGTATAAAACGCGTTTTGGACGTCCACTAACGTTATCGATTGGTCACCACTTAACTAACTTATTAAGATGGATTTTGGACGTCCATTGACGTTTAAAATATGCCCTTGACGGACAGACTACTTTTAGACCTATTTTGAACGTCCAGGGACGTTCCTTGTTTACTGGGTTGTTAAATGCCCTCCTTTTTAAGGTTTTTTCCTTCTCCTGTAAAGTTACTGTTTTGAAAATACATGTTCTTCATTGGACAGCGACAATCATTGGTGTAGGAACCACAGGGGACAGATTCTCCTCCTCAGACAGTCTGGGTTATAAAGTTAGTTTTTACCAGCTCTGGGCTCGAGGTCAGTAACGAGAGCACAACAAATAACAATGACGGCTAATTACAGTTCAAAGCGGATTGTATATAACGTCTTGTTAGTGTAACACAAGGATCTGAGAGTTAGTGAATGTTAATATTGGCTGTGTTCAGGGTGTGAGAAAGCACTCTGCACATGCAGAAAGTAAATGTTAGTCTCTGGCTGTGTCCCTGCACCCTGCTGCACTTATACCAACCCTTAACAGAGCTGTCTGTAGTGTAGTATGCAAAGTGTGTTGTTTGGGACACCGCCTCACTGTCTAACGTTAATTTTAATCAAATGCTGTATTTTACTGCCTTATCTACATAGGAATCATCTTATAGCTAGGTAATATTTTGGGCTTTGACTCAGCAAATATCCCCCCCCCCCAAATATCAAACTCACTCCTACGCCCTTGGCGACAATATTATGAATATGTTCTTCACAGGAAACACCTTGCGTCAATTTGGTTGTGCTGTTAAATCACCAGGCAGAGTGCTCTGAAGTTGTGGAGAGTTGATTTCAGTGCTGTTCTAATGAGGGTTGATGATGACAGTTAGTGTTAGACCTAATTATTTAAGAGTGAGCTGGCTGCCCTTATAAGGAGTTGTGGGTGTGGCTGTTTGGTGTTCATTTCTTCTTTCTCCAACACATTAAACTGGGCTTAAAAACATACACAACTCATATTTTTTTCTTTAATGAAAAGTAGAAATGTAGAAAACAAAACATGTATCTTTACAGTCTTCAAAACACACACCCCATTCTAAGGATGGAATAGCCCAAGATCACTATTTATACCACACACATACACACACACACACACACACACACACACACACACACACACACACACCACCACCACCAAAGGAAATAATTTCCTCCTGAAAAAAATAACTCCAACAATTTTTTCAAAATCCCAGAAACCCCTGGGCAAGCTGGACAGTGGACCCAGGGCTGGACAGTGTTCTGGTGGACAGTGGACCCAGGGCTGGACAGTGTTCTGGTGGATAGTGGACACAGGGCTGGAGAGTATTGTGGTGGACAGTGGACACAGGGCTGGAGAGTGTTCTGGTGGACAGTGGACCCAGGGCTGGACAGTGGACACAGTTCTGGTGGATGGTGGACATAGTTCTGGACAATGATTTGTTGGACAGTGGACCCATGGCTGGACAGTGGACATAGTTCTGGATGGTGGACAGTGGGGCCAGAAGGAGGGAACTGTGGTGTTCCTGTTTAAAAAACTGTGATCACGTAGCCGTCCCTGACCCTTGGTTAATAACAGAAAGATCTGAAGGATGTTGGGGACAGACCCAAGAGACGAGACACTGACAGTTAGACCTGTGTTATGTTGTTAATGATTATTGTCTCACTGAATCCTCCAGGGACTCTCCCTCGGCATCGACCTCCTCAGCGTCTCGTAGCTCGGTGGATATGTGGATCTCAATCGTACTGGACTCTGAACCTAACAAAACACAACACAGGGCCGTGAAATGTGCAGCACGGGAAGACAGAGCTCCACCCGCAGACAGACAGAGCTCCACCCGCAGACAGACAGAGCTCCACCCACAGACAGACAGAGCCCCACCCGCAGACAGACAGAGCTCCACCCGCAGACAGACAGAGCTCCACCCGCAGACAGACAGAGCTCCACCCACAGACAGACAGAGCCCCACCCACAGACAGACAGAGCTCCACCCGCAGACAGACAGAGCTCCACCCGCAGACAGACAGAGCTCCACCCGCAGACAGACAGAGCTCCACCCGCAGACAGACAGAGCTCCACCCGCAGACAGACAGAGCTCCACCCACAGACAGACAGAGCTCCACCCACAGACAGTCAGAGCTCCACCCACAGACAGTCAGAGCCCCACCCACAGACAGACAGAGCTCCACCCGCAGACAGACAGAGCTCCACCCACAGACAGAGCTCCACCCACAGACAGACAGCTCCACCCACAGACAGACAGAGCTCCACCCACAGACAGACAGAGCTCCACCCACAGACGGTCAGAGCTCCACCCACAGACAGTCAGAGCCCCACCCACAGACAGACAGAGCCCCACCCACAGACAGACAGAGCCCCACCCACAGACAGACAGAGCCCCACCCACAGACAGTCAGAGCTCCACCCACAGACAGACAGAGCTCCACCCACAGACAGACAGAGCGTTGAGTACATAAACAGAATTGAGTCAGATCTGTTTCTCACCAATTTTTTTCCCTGAGGGAATTTCACATAATGTTCTCAGAATTATAAATTCATTAAAAAGTCAAAATACAATTAATTTCAGATTCTCCTGTGAAATGTAAATAAATAAATAAATAAAATATAAACAATAATTAATAAATTCCTGCCTTGTGCCCAATGATTCTGGGTAGGCTCTGGACCCACTGTAACCCAGAACTAGACCAGCGGTTACAGACAACGAATGAGTGAATGAATAATAATTAATAATTCATAATATTTGTATTCAATACTGTCCTTTAAAAGCAGAGTCCATTCATTTATTAATTCAAAGGTTTATGGAAACTGCAATGCCTACATTATCTTTATCGTTTATGCAGCAGTTCCTAGGCTTCTACGGCATCACAGTTAGTTGTTGAAATAAACCAAGCAGTTGCTATTCTGCTCCATGTGGTTACTAGAGTGTTTCTAACCTGTTGCTATGGTATCTTAGGTAGGTCTATGGTGTCCCAGGTAGGTCTCGTGTCCCATGTGGTTGCTAGAGTGTTTCTAACCTGTTTCTATGGTATCCCAGATGATTCTATGGTGTCCCAGTTGGTTGCTAGAGTTTTCACCAGCCCGTGTAGATGTGTGAGCCATAAGTAGCTGTCCGGGGGTCGTTACCTTCGGACAGGACGCTGACTGCGTCGTGGGGAGCTTGGTAACCGTTGCCGGGGAGTTTTTTGGCCTCCTGGACGTGACTCTGGTATAGCAGGGTGGATGCTGCTGTAGCGTTGTAGCCACCGGCTGCTAGCAGTGACGTGGAGGCGGAGTCCCATGCTAATGAACGTCGCCGACGTGGTACACGCAGATCCACGTCCAAACCCGTCCACCCGTGGAATGCCAGTGTGTTCAGAAACGCCTGCATCGGGTTCAGGATTCCCTTCAGAAATAAACAAACAAATAAACAATAGGGTCAAAAGTGCTCCCCAGACAGCGAGCGTATATCGGTCCACTGGCCTAAACAGGCTGGCACACCACTGACTGTAGACCACTGCTGGTCCACCATCGGATTACTGTCCTGTACAGGATAATAATCTAATATAATAATCTAATTTATAATCTCCTCAAACAGATTCTACATTCACAGAGACTTTTATTCTGGAAAATAAACTAATACAAATATTACCAACAACTCTGAGAGATATAATAATGAGTATAAGCCTGATATTAAATGATTAAATGCTGAAAATGTTGACGCTGTCAACTCTGTGACTGTGGCGTACCATGATGAACCACGTGATGAGGGCCACGTTGCGGATGTTTTTCAGTTCTGTCGCTTTAATATCACTTTGCATCTCCAGATAAAATAACAGACTCTCGTTGATCAGGTTCGGAAGCCAGCTGAAGAGAGAGAGAGAGAGAGAGAGAGAGAGAGATAGAGAGAGAGAGAGAAAGAGAGAGAGATAGAGAGAGAGAGAGAGAGAGAGAGAGAGAGAGAGAGAGAGAGAGAGAGAGAGAGAGAGAGACTCAGTAGTCATATTAGTAATATAGCAGCACCTCGCTGCAGGGTGTGTGTGTGATTTTATAAATATTCTATCACAGAGATGATAAAGACATCTGACCAGATGAAGAAGACAAGGAGGATCTTGAAGAAACGGATCTTGATCTCAGTTCCAAGGCGGCGCTCGTTCTCAGTGTAAATCCCCTGCCTTCCCTTCAGCAGCGATGTCACTGTAGAGAACAACAGTAATCACATGTTGGTAATCCATGGAGAATCTGTCCGAACAAATCCGAGAGCTACAGAAGAGTTTTGTGTTCTGGAATCTGCATCTGGATACTGACTCCGTTCTGATGAAAACCAGAAAGGTCTGAATGGAAGCAGCAGTCCTCAGAGGCAAATCTGTCTCAGCCACAGAAGCTCCGCCCACAAGTTGACAGAGAGTCTGATACTTTCAATGCCTTAAGTTGGCCTTACTGTCAGGATTCTGCCAGTATTGCTGCATTCTGATTGGCTCCCTGCCTCCTTCTACATGTCATGCCAAAATAGCAGATTTGGGATTGGTCTTTTGTGTGTCAGTTACATTTCTCTTCCAGGTGTAGCAGGCGGTTATTGATATGTGGTGAAAGGTACCAGACCCTCCATAGAGACTGGAAATAGTTCAGGTGTACAAATAGGTGCAAAGGTGTACATGTGTGTGGTACAGGTGTATGGTACAGGTGTGTGATGCAGGTGTGTGATGCAGGTGTGTAGTACAGGTGTGTGATGCAGGTGTGTGGTACATGTGTGCGATGCAGGTGTGTGGTACAGGTGTGTGATGCAGGTGTGTGATGCAGGTGTGTGGTGCAGGTGTGTGATACATGTATGTGATGCAGGTGTGTAGTACAGGTGTGTGATGCAGGTGTGTGGTACAGGTGTGTGATGCAGGTGTGTGATGCAGGTGTGTGGTGCAGGTGTGTGATACATGTATGTGATGCAGGTGTGTAGTACAGGTGTGTGATGCAGGTGTGTGCTACAGGTGTGTGATGCAAGTGTTTGGTACAGGTATGTGATACAGGTTTGTGATACAAGTTTGTGGTACAGGTGTGTGATGAAGGTGTGTGATGCAATTGTGTGGTGCAGGTGTGTGGTACATGTGTGCGATGCAGGTGTGTGGTACAGGTGTGTGATGCAGGTGTGTGGTGCAGGTGTGTGATACATGTATGTGATGCAGGTGTGTAGTACAGGTGTGTGATGCAGGTGTGTGCTACAGGTGTGTGATGCAAGTGTTTGGTACAGGTGTGTGATACAGGTTTGTGATACAAGTTTGTGGTACAGGTGTGTGATGAAGGTGTGTGGTACAGGTGTGTGATGCAATTGTGTGGTACAGGTGTATGATGCAGGTTTGTGGTACAGGTGTGTGATACAGGTTTGTGATACAAGTTTGTGGTACAGGTGTGTGATGAAGGTGTGTGGTACAGGTGTGTGATGCAATTGTGTGGTACAGGTGTGTGATGCAGGTTTGTGGTACAGGTGTGTGATGCAGGTGTGTGCTACAGGTGTGTGAAGTAGGCGTGTGATGTAGGTGTGTGGTACAGGTGTGTGATGCAGGTGTGTGATACAGGTTTGCAGTAAATCACCTGCTGTTACAGTGCGGCTGAAGAGGATGGGGTTTACCAGCAGCACCAGTAGCAGAGGAGCGTAGGTGGTGACGTAGTGAGGAATTGCGTGTTGAAGACCATTCTCACAACTGGGGAAAAAGAACTAGTTGTTATAGTTTAGCTAGCACACATAGCATGTAAATCTAGTATCTGTCCACCAGGGGGTAACGCAGCACTGGGTTTTTTTTTTGTTTGTTTTATTATTATTAAGACGAGAACCTGGAAAAATGTGTGAGTTAATTATACCTAGAACATTGCAGAGAGACACCATCAGCCTAGGGAACACAGTTCGACTGTTCCACAACGGGGCTGGGGTGTTACACCCCTCTAGCAGATTGTTGGCATTTGGCAGGGTGACGTTAGACTGATGTCCAGTTAATCAGAGTAATCTACATGCATAGATATGATGAGTGTCTGAAAACGTTTGTACATGTGCTAGTGAAGAGAGTCTCAGCGTCGTGGTGAGTTTTTAAGGTGGCCTTGCAGAATAAGTGTTTGTACCTGGAGATGGAGGGGTAGTAGAGCATCGCCACACCTTCCACACAGAGCAGCACAGCCAGACCCCAGGTGATCATGTGATATAGCACAATGGTGCTTCAGCCAATCACAGTCCAAAAACAAAGAGAGAGACCAATCAGCTTTCAGCAGAGAAATAAAAAAGGGCCCTATTGAACACATCATGTGTTCATTCCATAGTGGGAGTCAGCTGTGGGTGTGGCTGTATGGCCATAGAAGGAGCTGTGGGTGTGGCTGTATGGCCATATGAGGAGGACACACTGTACACACCTCTCGACTCCACACTGGACAGTGGCTTTACTCTGGGCAGGATTCCCAGAGTCACATGATGTCACAGCATGTTAGCTTGTTAGCATGTAGCATTATCTGTGTACACCCACAGCTTCTTTTCAGGGCATTGCACCAAACTTTACAGACCCCAAACCTGCATTTCCACAACGTAACTTTACACAGGTGTACAATTAAATGTTGAATTAAAGTCATAACAATGCTTTACAGAGAGCAGAATTGTTATTGTTATTGCAATATAATTATTATTCTTTTATTATTATTATTACTACTGATAAATACTCATGTGCAGACCTGATTCCTGCAGAGCGTTTGACCACTAAAAAAACATCCACTGCGTAACAGAACATCCACCAGAACGAGGCACTGAAGAACAGCTGGATCCACATCTGGAAGAGATCATTAAACAATTATTGATCTCAGCACAAACATTGTAGGTATACACAGGAATACACAAGGAATACACAAGATATATACAGGAATACACAGGTGCACAGGAGTACACAAGGAACACACAGGGATACACAAAGAATTCACAGGAATACACAGGAGTACACAAGGGATACACCGGAATACACAAGGAATACTTAGGAATACAAAGGGATACATGGGGAATACACAGGGATACACGGGGAATACAGAAGGAATACACAGGAGTACACAAGGAATACACGGATAAACAGGGATACACAAAGAATTCACAGGAATACACAGAAGTACACAAGGGATACACAGGAATACACAAGGAATACTTAGGAATACACAGGGATACACGGGGAATACACAGGGATACACATGATCAGAGCAGTGCACTAAAAGATGTTGGAATATTTTGTAATGTGTAAATATTAAATGTTTCTGTTGCTGCGTAAGACACTCAGCGGCACTGCACTGAAATAATAACACCCCCTTACAATGACCCCCCAATCCACCCCAGTGTGATGGTGCGTGCGTGTGTGTGTGTGTGTACATACAGCACTGCCTACACAGAAGACCTCAGGCCAGATGTCACTGCTGTTTGCTGTGGAGATTTCTCCAATGAAACTGGGGATACCGAGCCATACAGACGATCTGACAATGATCCCTACACACACACACACACACACACCAGAGATACCAAACACAGAAACACAGTGACATAAAACTGAAGCTAGAGTGTAAGTCAGAGTTCAGAACTGAGGAGAGTTTTACCTGCGCAGCCGAGAATGTCACAGATGCTGATGATGAAGAGGATCCTGGAGGAAGAGGCGGGTTTGGGGAGAGGGAACTGACCCAGGCGCCGATAGCTGCGGCGTTTCGGAAGGATCTGGAGCACTGAAAATATCAGGCTGACCGCTGCGCTTCCAATACACAGTGAGCCAAAAAACACAGGCTGGAAACTCACAATGAAGTCGGTAGCAGCATCTCGGTTCGGACAGCACCAGGTCTCCAGCCTCGGAGACGCCATCCTCTCAGAAAACAGCAGGGAAATGGAGGGATAAAGCTCTCAGAGGGGTATTCATTCATTTAGAGTGGTCACACACACTCACACACACACACACTCATCACGGGTTCACCATCATGTGCTTCTCTTTAATCCCCCGCAGGAACAACCAGATCATCAGAAACACTCCAAAAATGCAGCCCTACTCCCCACCCCACACACACACACACACACTGTTAATGCTCTGCTTTACTACACTAACACTCTTCTCACACTCTCCTAATACTCTCCTAACCCTTCCCTCACACTCTCCTAACGCTCCCCTAACACTCTTTCCACACTCTCCTAACCCTCCCATAACATTCTCCTAACACTCCCCTAACACTCCTCCAACGCTCCCTTAACACTCCCCTAACACTCTTCCCACATTCTCCTAACGCTCCTCTAAGACTCCCCTAACACTCTTCCCACATTCTCCTAACGCTCCTCTAAGACTCCCCTAACACTCTTCCCACATTCTCCTAATGCTCCCTTAACACTCCCCTAACACTCTTCCCACATTCTCCTAACGCTCCTCTAAGACTCCCCTAACACTCTTCCCACATTCTCCTAACGCTCCTCTAAGACTCCCCTAACACTCTTCCCACATTCTCCTAACACTCCTCTAACACTCCCTTAACACTCCCCTAACACTCTTCCCACATTCTCCTAACGCTCCTCTAAGACTCCCCTAACACTCTTCCCACATTCTCCTAACGCTCCTCTAAGACTCCCCTAACACTCTTCCCACATTCTCCTAACGCTCCTCTAAGACTCCCCTAACACTCTTCCCACATTCTCCTAACGCTCCTCTAACACTACCCTAACACTCTTCCCACATTCTCCTAACGCTCCTCTAACGCTCCCTTAACACTCCCCTAACACTCTTCCCACATTCTCCTAACGCTCCTCTAAGACTCCCCTAACACTCTTCCCACATTCTCCTAACACTCCTCTAAGACTCCCCTAACACTCTTCCCACATTCTCCTAACGCTCCTCTAAGACTCCCCTAACACTCTTCCCACATTCTCCTAACGCTCCTCTAAGACTCCCCTAACACTCTTCCCACATTCTCCTAATGCTCCTCTAAGACTCCCCTAACACTCTTCCCACATTCTCCTAACACTCCTCTAACGCTCCCTTAACACTCCCCTAACACTCTTCCCACATTCTCCTAACGCTCCTCTAAGACTCCCCTAACACTCTTCCCACATTCTCCTAATGCTCCTCTAAGACTCCCCTAACACTCTTCCCACATTCTCCTAACACTCCTCTAACACTCCCTTAACACTCCCCTAACACTCTTCCCACATTCTCATAACGCTCCTCTAAGACTCCCCTAACACTCTTCCCACATTCTCCTAACACTCCTCTAACGCTCCCTTAACACTCCCCTAATACTCTTCCCACATTCTCCTAACACTCCTCTAACACTCCCCTAACACTCTTCCCATATTCTCCTAACACTCCTCTAACACTCCCCTAACACTCTTCCCACATTCTCCTAACACTCCTCTAACACTCCTCTAACACTCTTCCCACATTCTCCTAACACTCCTCTAACACTCCTCTAACACTCTTCCCACATTCTCCTAACGCTCCCTTAACACTCCCCTAACACTCTTCCCACATTCTCATAACGCTCCTCTAAGACTCCCCTAATACTCTTCCCACATTCTCCTAACGCTCCTCTAACACTCCCCTAACACTCTTCCCACATTCTCCTAACGCTCCTCTAACACTCCTCTAACACTCTTCCCACATTCTCTTAACACTCCTCTAACACTCCTCTAACACTCTTCCCACATTCTCCTAATGCTCCCTTAACACTCCCCTAACACTCTTCCCACATTCTCCTAACGCTCCTCTAACACTCCCCTAACACTCTTCCCACATTCTCCTAACGCTCCTCTAACACTCCTCTAACACTCTTCCCACATTCTCTTAACACTCCTCTAACACTCCTCTAACACTCTTCCCACATTCTCCTAACGCTCCCTTAACACTCCCCTAACACTCTTCCCACATTCTCATGACACTCCTCTAAGACTCCCCTAATACTCTTCCCACATTCTCCTAACGCTCCTCTAACACTCCCCTAACACTCTTCCCACATTCTCCTAACGCTCCTCTAACACTCCTCTAACACTCTTCCCACATTCTCTTAACACTCCTCTAACACTCTTCCCACATTCTCTTAACACTCCTCTAACACTCTTCCCACATTCTCTTAACACTCCTCTAACACTTCTCTAACACTCTTCCCACATTCTCCTAACGCTCCTCTAACACTCCTCTAACACTCTTCCCACATTCTCTTAACACTCCTCTATCGCTCCCTTAACGCTCCCCTACTCTCCTCCAGTGTTTTTTTTAACAGTTAATGCTCTTCTACAGCCCCATTAACTTTCCTCTGATGTCCCCACTTTTTTCTAATGTCCCCATATGTTGACATGTGAGTTTTGAACAGGTTCTAACATTAGACCAGGTCATGAATAACGTGTGTGTGAAACACTGCTGCTCTTGTTACACACCAGACCCTTCAGCACTGACTGTGTTCAGTCGGAGCAGTCAGTGAAGAACATGCCGGAACGTGACGGAAGATTAGCAGGGCTGACACACCTGGACGAGTTCCTGGGTATTTCACACATGGTTTAAGCCTGGATTATTTTAGACTGAATTAGCATTCCTGGTAGTCTGGGTTTGGGCTTAACACCGGCCACAAAACCATGTCAAAGGCCTTGACCTCGATGTGCAGTCTTTATGTGTAAACAGGAGGAGTTCGTTCCCTTCCAGGGAAAACAATGCACTAAATGTAGGGAAATGGCTGTGAGGATCTGATGGCATTCCAGAGGAAGTGGATGAAGTTCCTTCACACCAGAGAACACAGTTCCACTGCTCCACAGCCCAGTGCTGGGGGTCTGTACCCCTCTGGTTGACTACAGGCATTGGGCACAGCAACTTTAGACTTTAGTGTTCAGCTCCAGAGCCTCACAGAAAGGAACTGAGTTAAATATCGGGGCATTGTTTTGCTTCCTACAGGTCACATCCTGAACCTGTCTGACTAGTGTGTGTGTGTGTGTGTGTGAGAGAGAGAGAGAGAGAGGGAGAGAGAGAGAGAGAGAGAGAGAGAGAGAAAGAGAGAGAGAGAGATAGGCGGGACAAAAAATATCTCAGCCAAAGAGAGTGTACGAAATAAAGGAAGAGGAAGAAAGACAACAAGAAGGCAGAGAGACGGAGAGAGAGAGAGCCAAAGACAAAGAGAGAGAGACTGAAAGAGAGAGAGAGAGAGTGTGGGATCAAAAGTGAGTGATCGAGAGAGAGAAACAGAGAGATGGCGGCGGATGGACAGAGTGTTGTGTTCTTCTCCAATTCTCTAATGACCGGTGAGAGGTTGTCAGTTTAAAGTTTGTTTACAGACTGCGTTCCTCAGATTTAACAATAACTACACAAAGAGGAGCCAAAACATTAAACCCACATGCTTACCCATGAGCCTCAAGCAGCGCTGTCCCTGAGGCCGGTTTCTAGGGGTCCGTTGTAGTTGAGGGTCTGCTCAGAGGGTCAGACCTGCTGCTGTTTGATCTTCTCTCTGAACCCTGCTGTTGTTGTGTTGAAAGGTGAGGAGGCCGACTGGGCCCCGATTCACGACGCTGCGTTCAACGGACGACTCCTGGCCCTGCGCAGCATCCTCCAGCAGGTAAGGGGTTAATTAAAAACTTATTTAACTTCTGTTCTAAAGCCTCTTTTTCATTCGCCACTTTCTTTAGAGTTAAAGATTCTCTGCTGGATAAAGTTTAACGGCCATCAGCCGTGGACACTGTCCTCTGACCTGAACGTTAAAGCTTCACCAAAACACCGCTCCAGTGTTCCTCTGCTCTGTAGCGCAGGGTGTTAAACCTGTTATATATAAACTAGTGGGTTACACCTGTCTGGGGGACTCTTGGCATTGGGCATGGTGATGTGTTTTTCGGACACTGTCTGTATTTCTGTGCTCAGGGTGTTAGTGCGAATCTGAGCACTCTGGATGGAGTGACCCCTCTCCACGCCGCCTGCCAACACGGACACGCTGCCTGTGCCCGGCTGCTGATTGAACACGGAGCCAATGTGAGTATGGGTCCCCCTGGAGGACAAACCTAGCGCTTGCAGACTACATCTATACATTGCAGAGAGAGTCTCTATGCCTCCGCATGAGTCTCTGTGGCATTGTTTGTGTCTATGCTGCGGTGAGGGTCTCTACACTGCGGTGAGGGTATCTATGTTGCAGCCAGGGTCTCTACACTGCGGTGAGGGTATCTATGTTGCGGCGAGGGTCTCTACACTGCAGCAAGGGTCTCTATGATGCGGCAAGGGTCTCTATGATGCGGCAAGGGTCTCTATGATGTGGCAAGGGTCTCTACACTGCAGTGAGGGTCTCTATGATGCGGCAAGGGTCTCTACACCGCAGTGAGTGTCTCTATGATGCCGCAAGGGTCTCTACACCGCGGTGAAGGTCTCTACAATGCAGTGAGGGTCGCTACACTGTGGTGAGGGTCTCTATGTTGCGGCGAGGGTCTCTACAATGCAGTGAGGGTCTCTATGTTGCGGCGAGGGTCGCTACACTGCGGTGAGGGTCTCTACACAGCAGTGAGGGTCTCTACACAGCAGTGAGGGTCTCTATGTTGCGGCGAGGGTCGCTACACTGCGGTGAGGGTCTCTACACTGCAGTGAGGGTCTCTACACTGCGGTGAGGGTCTCTACACTGCGGCGAGGGTCTCTACACTGCGGCGAGGGTCTCTACACTGCGGCGAGGGTCTCTACACTGCAGTGAGGGTCTCTACACTGCGGTGAGGGTCTCTACACTGCGGCGAGGGTCTCTACACTGCGGCGAGGGTCTCTACACTGCGGTGAGGGTCTCTACACTGCGGCGAGGGTCTCTATGTTGCAGCGAGGGTCGCTACACTGCAGTGAGGGTCTCTATGTTGTGGCAAGGGTCTCTACAATGCAGTGAGGGTCGCTACACTGTGGTGAGGGTCTCTACACTGCGGTGAGGGTCTCTATGTTGCAGCGAGGGTCGCTACACTGCGGTGAGGGTCTCTACACTGCAGGGAGGGTCTCTTTGTTGAGGCAAGGTTCTCTACACTGCTGTGAGGGTCTCTACACTGCGGCGAGGGTCTCTACACTGCGGTGAGCGTCTGTACACTGTGGTGAGAGTCTATACACTGCGGTGAGGGTCTCTATGTTGCAGCGAGGGTCTCTACACTGTGTTGAGGGTCTCTATGTTGCGGCGAGGGTCTCTACACTGCGGTGAGCGTCTGTACACTGTGGTGAGAGTCTATACACTGCGGTGAGGGTCTCTATGTTGCAGCGAGGGTCTCTACACTGCGTTGAGAGCCTCCATGTTGCGGCGAGAGTCTCTACACTGCGGTGAGGGTCTCTACACTGCAGTGAGGGTCTCTATGTTGCGGTGAGGGTCTCTACACTGCGGTGAAGGTCTCTATGTTGCAGCGAGGGTCTCTATGTTGTGGTATGAGTCTTTACACAGCGTTGAGGGTCTCTATACTGTGGCAATGGTCTCTAAGCTGTAGTGAGGGTCTCTACACTGCGGCAAGGGTCTCTAGGCTGTTGTATGAGTCTTTACACAGCGTTGAGGGTCTCTATACTGTGGCAAGGGTCTCTAGGCTGCAGTGAGGGTATCTACACTGTGGTGTGAGTCTCTACGCTGTGGTGAGGGTCTCTACGCTGTGGTGAGGGTCTCTATGCTGTGGTGTGAGTCTCTACGCTGTGGTGAGAGTCTCTATGCTGTGACGTGAGTCTCTACCCTCTACCCTGCCCTGAGAATGTGGCAGGTGTAATGTTGTAAGCTAATGTTTCTATGATTTTCTGCAGGTGAACTCCTCCACACTGGGGGGCAGTACTCCTTTATTACTGTCCCGCAGTCAAGAACATGTGAACTGTGTTAACCTCTTACTTGACCATGGAGCCCAGCCGCAGAGCTAACAGAAGAGAACTGCAGTGAAAAGAACCACAACAAATAACACTAACACAGAAGTGAGGAGAACCGCCACTAGATAATTCCTCGCTTGCAGAAATAGCTAACTCTCTCACAAACATACTCCCAAGATTCAAATTCACGCTTCCAGATTGTCACACTGCTCTCTCAGTTTATTCAGCAGTTTATTCAGCAGCAGAGAGAAAGACGCATAGCCCTTTCCCACCAAAGTAGAACCAGTTCTGTTCCTGTTTGTGTTTTTTTTTTTTTTTTTGAGTTTTTATTTTCCACCGACAAAATCAGGTTCCATAACAAGAAAGGTTAGTTCCCAGCTGGGACCAAAGAACAGTGGGTTCCTCAGCAGGAACCGTGGTGGCGTCTGTGGGTGAGTGGAGATAAGAAGCTCCAGAAAGAGCTCAGAGCATTATGGCGCAGTGGAGCTGGATCGGTCATCAACACAGTGTTACATCGTCCTCCATGGGGTTCTGGGTAAAGGCCAGAGAACCAGACGAGTCTGTGGAGGTATTCCTTCTGAAAAGGGGAAATGATCCGTATCTGCTTTCTCCAGAACCACAGTCACTTGTCTGTGAGGTGACTGTTCTGATCGGTTCTTACTCTTCTCCACTATTCTGGAGCTAAGCAGATGGCTCTGGAACCCACAGCGTGAAACACTCAGAATGTAACAGACAGAACTCCGCATCATTTCCACATGTGTGTCATATCTCCCTCTAATCTGACTGCGCTGTAAACTCTAGATAAACCATGACTCTGTCCTGACTCTATCCCTTTATCTCTGGTTCTGGAGGCGATTCAGACACAGCCCCACAGCACCGCCCCCTGCAGGTGACGTGGCGGGTGGTGGGTTGTTGGATAGAACCAAGTCTCTAAGGATCCTGACCTGAGCCAGAGTTTATTTGGTGGAAAAGGGCTAAAAGAGAAATGCTGTAAAAAGCTGATCTAAGAAACAAATCTTTAACACATTAACTCTTAATAAATTGCATTATTTTAAGGTTTAGGGCACATGCTCAGGTTTAGTTTAGTGTTAGTGGCTAGGGTTAGGGAGTAGGGAAGTGGTTCACAACAATGGCCCAGTGTCCAGACCTTTACGGGTAAAAATTTCAACCCGGTCCCCAAACACTGTAACAGAGTCTGAGCTGAAACCTGTAACAGAAAAAAATAAAGTAAACTCAAAATTTACCTGAATTTAAATGATTTGTACTTTGTTTTTATTTACATTTACATTCAGCACACATTTCTAAGAACAGTTGTTGGTACAGTTTCTCCTTCAGTGCTAACACATTCAGGTGAGTACTGCCCTCTAGTGTACAGTCATGTTCCATTAAAAACCCAGGCAGGGCTCTGTGTGAACGTCTGCGTGACGCCTGCAACAGCACAGACGTTTACGCGGATATTTGCATAAAGTATAACACACCTCTGCACTTTAGCGAGAGTGTGGAATGGGACAGAGAGGAATCGGAAGGCTCCCCTTTAAACGGGCTCTGATTATTCTCTCCTTGATGATGCCATGTGCATGACGTCATAACTCAAACCTCGACCTGTGGGTTCTTCTGTCAACAGCAGCTTTGCTTCTGGAAAAACCTGAACCTGCCGAACACATTTATAGTGTAGAGACATCACATTTAACCCTAACATCGTTCTTAAGGTGGAATATCTAATTTTTCACTGTTCTACAACACACAGTATTTTATTCCCTTTCCACCAGCGCCTCGATTATCTACAGAGAGATGATGGAGGACCACAAACACCTCGACTCAGTGTGTCCCTCAACTCCCTCTCCACCAAGACTGGGTTTAAACACCACCTTCTTCTCCAAACTACAGTCAGACACCAGCTGAGTGTCCCCCACCGTTTATTGTCTTCACTTTCTGTGAAGGGCTTCCATTCACCTCCACTGTCCACTGATGAGTCCAGACTTTTGTGTAGAACCCGAATCTGCTCATCATTGTGTTTTCAGCTCACCCAGAGGATCATGGTGGATTTTCCTTCAAAGCAGTGACTGAAATGACACAGGCCACTGTATCGGAAACCCCTCCACAGAGAATTTAACTCATTTAAAGGCTAAGCACTAGCTCTATGAAAGTGTCAAACAAATAAATACAGTGGAATTTGAGTTCCTAACTTGTGTTTATTGATAGTCAGAAAACATGTTATTTCTTACTAATTCAAGGAATAAGGTTTAAAAGACCGTTGGTTCCCCCCCCCCCCAACGGTGTTGGGAAACTCTAATAGGCGTCTTGCCTGTGACGTAGATGGTGGACAACAACTCTAGAAGCTGCACTTAATTTAATGTAAAATGACGAAAAGGTGTGTTGTTTTTGGCTGCAATCATTCAATGTACAGTGGGACATCTGTGAACAAATGGCCCAAAGATCCCAAAATATCCAGAAAATGGACTAAATTTGTCCACTTTAAACGGACACTTTGGAAAGGACCATCCGCTCACTCCGTTATCTGTAGCTCATTTCACTGGCGCTTTTCCAACAATATGGGCATGTAAGGACACCAACGAAAGGTGTTCAAGAGCCTCTGTAACATGGAGGTAAACAGGGTAAGGACACTCACTTCGCCTGTTTTAGTTGGTGTTAGTTAACGTTAGCTTGACTCGCTAAACTCGGTGGTTCAGATTATACTCGGCTACGTAGCTGCATTACGGAGGTTTATAGTGTCGGATGAATTCGAGTTCGACTTCGATCACATTTACAAGAATAACGGTACCTCTACATTTGAGTTTAGCTTATTGCTCGGCTATTGTCATGAATAATGTTGGTTATTTAGCTAGATACTGTCATAACAGTCAGTCATAACGGTGTTTTACCGCGGCGTTGTTCAGCTGTTGTCCACCAGTGACGTCACGGTTGCGTTCAAGAATTTCCTCGGGTTTTTCCGTCAATTTAATAAAATTGTCATTTTAATTCATACTTATATCTGTCAGTAACTAAAATAATGTGAAATATTCACGGAGGTCCATTAAGTGGTGCTTAGCCTTTAAAAACACGGAGAGGAGAAAACCATCATAAAAAATAATTTTATTAGAATCTTATAGAAACACAGGTGTGTGGCGAGTCGAGGGTCCAGTCCTGGTTCTGATGTACCTCTGTTCTAAACATTTTAGAGGGATTCCTCTGCTGCCAGCACAACAGACACTAAATCGAGCTCATTAACACTCACTTCAGAAGGTGAAGTTTATATATATATATGTGTGAGAGAGATGGGGTGAGGTACAAAATGCAACGCAGCAGAGCCCCCACCCCCACCCCAGGACCAGGACTGAGACCCTCAGTTCTAAACAATCCTCAGCTCCATCAGTTATTAATTACAGCGTTATGTTCCTGATCACAGATAAAACTTCAGTATTAATATCATTCCTTCATAAATCACACAGAAGCGCTCTACTGTCTTTGGCTGGCTGCAGGACGACGCCTGGCTTTTACCCAGAACGCCAGGCGGCATGTCGCCCCGCTTGGTAACGGCTACCGGGGAGATCTCTATGGCAACGCAGCGTCCTCAGCAGTGGACCGGCCAGAGTTTTTGAGGCTGAGCTCCTTCCTGTTTGACAAGCAGCAGGTTCCGCTGGAGTTTAGGAGTTCGATTGAGAGCAAAATTTGGAAAAGCTGAATGCCATTAGGACCGATACAAGAACCAGGAGAACCTTCTGGAACCAAAGACATGAGTCCAGTTTCTGCTCCAGACGATAGTTACAGGCCATCAGACGCATCAGCTGGAGAAGAACAACAGAGAAAACATTTTGAGGAATGAGTTAGAATTGATCTTCTCTCCCAACACTAACCACCCCCCGACCCTTCCCCATCCCCCCGGACATCAGCGTCCGTGAGTTATCAGCTTCTCCTCCAGCGAAACAACAGGAGTTCTGAGCCCACACGCTGAGCCGGACCACCCTCGGACCACCACAAGAAACGTGTCCACTCACAGCCGAGTGCAGGTCCTGAGAGTCTCCAGATGGAGAACTGGACACACTGTCGCTCAGACTGGACTTCACACACAACACACTCTCCACTACGTCACACCGCAGCCTGGAGGACAGAAATCAGACACTTTTAAGGTGGAGGAGGTACAGCTGCATGTAAATGTTTCCAATGGTGTTTTCAGCTGCTCTGGGTCTCCACAGGAGGGCGCCAGAGACACAGCGTTCACATAACACTGTTCTGCTTCTCACCTGTGCTCCATGACTTTGTTTTTGGGAACCTCCTTCCAGAACTGAGCAAGTTCTGAGCTCCCGACGCCAGCGTTCAGGTCCATTTCAGCCGCCATGATCAGGAAACGGTCCTGAGGGGACGCCTGGAACCCTGCACAAATAACAAACATTATACAATAAAGATTTACACATACACGCTATAAACCACACGCTACACTGCTTCAGTCCAGTGGTTAGAGAGAGAGAGAGAGAGAGAGTGTGTGAGGCAGACCTCCATGCAGTGAGACGACGATGTCAGCGCTGGCCCCTGGCTCCACGCTGCTGTTGCTGGGTTTTACTCGGTACTTCTCTGGAGCCGTCGTCCGAACCTGCACACAGCCATAAAGGGTTAAATCAGGAGAGAGGGATGAGGTCGTGGGGGGCAGAGAGAGAGCGAGAGAAAATACAGAGATGGACTGAAAACGAGACTCGTGACAACTGCTCTTTGCAAATGATGTTAATAATAAAGGAAAAAAAAAACACAAAAACACGCACCTTAAACGCCACCTGGTTCTTGGTCACATTGTTGAGGATGATCAGACACTTTCTCTCAGTGTCTCTCGCCCCAAAACTGAGCTCCTCAGCCGGACTGAGAGAGAGAGAATAAAACTGATTGTTAGGGTTAAATAAAAAATGAAAAAGTCAGGACTGTTGTGGAGTTTGGAGAGTGTTTCACAGACCAGGGAAAAAGCAGATATGGGCCCTTTAAAGACACTACAACACAGCTTTCTATGTAGGGAGTAGGACAGAAATAGGGGACAGGGTGAGTAGTAGGTAGAAGGGGATAGGGTTAAGAGTAGGGCGTAGTGTTAGTATGGGGTCAGGTTAGGAGCAGGGCATAGGGCGTGGTGTGGGTAGTGTTAGGATTAGTGGGGTACGGGGTCAGGTTAGGAGCAGGGGGTACAGGTAAGAGTAGGGTTAGACGCAGCGCCCCCTGTAGACAACGTACAACTCGCAGTCAGGAAGGAGACTGCATACTGTCCCCTACATTCTATAAACTACCAACAGATTCTGATGTCTTTACAGGGTGGGCAACCTGGGACAGTAACCAAGCTAATTACCAAAGCCCCTGGCCCCAAGGCGACAGCCCCTTACCTCACATGCAGTAAAGTGCCTTTAAAGGTGGTCTGGGGTTTCCTGGCCCCTCTGAACCGAATGGAGAGGTCCTTCTCCACATCCTCCAGCTTTATGCCGTCCTCCAGAAAATTGACCTGAAACACAGAGAGGGTCATTTCTCCAGACGCAACGCACACAGCCGGCCACAAACGGAAACACGTGGGAAATCAAACGAAGGGAAATCTGGATTCCATAATAAAAGTCACAGTGGAAACAATGGGACATCAAGGCCTTTCACTCCACAGCTAACATGCTAATGCTAACTACGACACTGCTCCTTTCACAGAACAGCTGTCAACACAGAGTTCCAACAGGGGGCGCCACAGACTTGTCCGCAGGACACAGCCGGCCTGGGTTTGAAGCTATCTGGGTCAGGGTCAGGAGCGTTTCTCTGTCAAGAAAATGGCCTGATGGGAAATCCTGACGCAAGGAGAACCTGTCTCCTTTAGCCAGAGAACTGAAACCAGGGACTTTCCCTGCTCCGGAGCTCAACCACAGCCCCGTGAAAGGCCCCTGTTCCTCTGGGCTCGGCTAAGGAAGTGAAACTGAAAGACGTTCAGAAAAACGCTTCACTCCCAGAGCACAGGGAAAAGTTCAAAGGTCATCTGAATGAATGGGCCAGTGGGCAGGGCCTCGTGGAGGCTGTGTGCAATAAAACCGTCCCAGAGTGAAGATCTGAGACGGAGAAGTTGTTTGGGAACGTGGCTCTCCGGCAGAAGCCGACCCTGGAGCTGGGTTTATTTTAATCTTTGGAGCTCAGTGAAACCAGGATGGAGCTCATTTACGAGAAAAAAAAACTGACACAAACAAAAGACCACGTTTAGAGTTAAAAATGGGAATGAATTTTTATTGGGCATTTGATTCCAGCCAAACCCCAGGGTTAAATAAAGCAGAAATCACTGAGGATCAACAAACAAGAGCTTTCATTGCTACAAAAAGTGTAAATCACAAGGTTCATCCTCGAAAAACGATCAGAAAAGTGCTTCTGAAACAATCAGCAGCGCAGGAAACTCATCTTCTGTTACTTGGTTAGTGTCAAATAAAATCAACATTAAAACAAACAAACTTATAATTAAAGCTAGATTTAACAGAAATAAAGTAGGACTTGAAATGAAATGGGTTTAGTGAACGTTATGGAGTTAATACCCTTCCCTTCTTTGTATCTCAACATTAAAGCTGAAGATAACGGAGTGTTTCTGTAAAACTTTAGACTCAGACACCGACTGAGCGGCTAGATCCTTCAAACCTCCCCCGAATCCTCTGCCTTTCTGCAGACCCAAAGGCACTTAGTGAAATAGAAAAACCTGAAACAAGCAGCTGGGCTTCAACAGGAACCAGGAATTCTCAGGTAATCGCAATCATTCAAATAAAAACAACAACATGTGAAATCAACCGGACACAATCACTTCAGAAAAACCTTCATCAGAGAAAAATAAAAAAGCACTGATCCAGAAATCATCCTCTAAAGCCTGAGGTCACAGCTTCGCCAACCGAACGCCTGAAATGGAGAATCAGAACCAAACCCGAGAGTAACGGGACGTCCTGGGACAGACGCTGGAGACAGTCTTTCAGCAGCCCTTGTTTCAAAACAAAGAGAAAGTCTGTTAGTCAGAAATTCAACACAGTCTCAAACCTACAGTTCAGAGAGAATCTCATCTCTCAAGACTTCTTCCCAGTCGTTCTCCCAAGGGAGGGGGGGGGGTGTGGAGAGAGAGAAGTGGGAAATCCACTGACAGCAAAATAACAGCGTATACTGTCTTTTATTTTAGGCTTCTGTGAATTTCCCCAGCTTCGTCTTTTTCAGTCTGATGACCTTCACAAACATGTGACCAGCAGTGTGTCACCCCACACACACTCAGAGTAGTTCCTTATAAGAAAACTGCAAGCTTCACACACTGAAACACACACACACTGATAGACAGAGGGAGAAAGAGAGAAGTGGAGCTGGTGCTGATTTTTTGTGCAGAGTCCTTTAGAATGAAACATGGACGTGAAAAAACATGGTGTTTTTGTTGAATCACAAAAAAGATTCTCACATTTTATTTGGAAAATAAAACAGAAAGTTCCAGAACAGGGACTGATCATTCTTTTAGGAGAGTCATAAACAACCAGTGATGTCTCATATTCCTGCCACTGTTAGCATTTATCTCCCAGGATGCACTTTCCTCACACTGCCCTCTCCTCTGGTCAGGAGGCTGTAAACACTCTAATCTTCTGCAATTACTGCAACTTAGTGCCCCACCTCCGACTCCAGAGTTCATCCAAAACTGGGTCAACAGTCAGAGCCCAAACTCAGAGCCACTCAGACGTGTTCCACAATAAATACATTAAATATCGTTCATATTATTCAATAGATTGCCACGTTCCCGCACTGAGAGTGACATCCAGCAGGGGTCAGTGTGTGGGGTTCACTCAGAGATGGTGCTCTGGCTCGTTTTACACAGAGGCCACGCCCCCATCGCCAAATTGCGTCGCCGAGGAGCACTATGGGACACGACAGCGGCGTGCACACACTGCATGTTATAATCACAGAAAGTGGGAGGGTCTTAAACCGGAAGCGTGTGTGAGGCTCTCGGATGAGAAAGGCTCTGTTCTGTGAAAAGTGTGGTACCTTTCTGGGTCTGAGAGACATCTCAGTGTTGAAGCTGGACTCCAGACTTTCCTTACACTCCGACTCCGTGTCCCTGGCCTCGCTCTCGTCCTCGCTCACGATTGGTCCGTTTTCACTGATCGGAGACCGGAAATCATCGTCCGGGAGCGGGGGGTAGCTGTACTTAAACTGGTCCTGAAAAACAAACACCGTGATCAGACTCGTCCTTCACCGGGGTCTGCACCGAATGTGTACACACCGTTCTACTACAGGAAGTGTAAAAAAAAACAAAAAAAAAAAACACACGGTTCTTTACGAAACCAAATGTGGTTATGTCATAGAACCCATCAAAATTTACACTAAAGAGGTGCAAGGAAAGGCCAGTGTTTCTGAGGGTCCTCCTACCGTGCCCCCCATGTGCGGTGGGAGATACTCAGGGCCGATGAACGTTTGAACCTCGGTCTTGGATGCAAACTTCAGCTTGCTGATGGCCTCAGGACCGAGCCACGTCTTCACGATCTTCCAGGCGGCTGCAGGAGCAGAAACACTTAGACGGCTGGACGCTTAAACAATATTTAATAAAAAGCATAACATATATTCAGTAAAACAATCTTACCATTCATAATCCACGGCATCTCCACTATCACCATCTTAGCTAAAAATAAACAGAAATAAAGCATTAGAAACATTTATCCATCCCATAATTACACTTTATCCCCAGTTCATATCAAACCACTAAAACACTGACCCAGGACCTGCTTCTTTCTATTACTTTATTTTGTCGTTTCTGTGATGGTTTCCATTGTTTAGTCACATTTGTTTATTTCCTTCTTTTAATGTACATTTCTTTAACGTTCTGTAGTAGTTGGAGACATCTGTGGTGCCACACCTGGATTATTCACGTGGCTCCGTAAACAATGCCCTTTTCATGGCTGAGTTTCTCTTTCTCTAAAGGTTGTCTTTAAGGGAAACAGATCATTTGAGGACAGGACTGAGCTGTGGCTCTGAGAATGGTGTAAAGAGCAAAAGGCTCGGAGCGGACGGGTCATTAGTATCTGACTCTTTCATAAAGAACACTGCAGCAGATCTTTTAATCTGTTTGAGGTGATGCAGTGTTTAAACTGGGCCAGGACTCGGTGGGGGGGGTGGGGGTGGGGTTAACATTGCAGTGGTCCACTGCCACCAGGAAGAGCCCCGTTTTTACTTTTCAAATCGCTCTTCACATATGTACTGACCAATAAAAACACTCCGTTCAGCCTCTGCTCCAGGTGGGAAATGATGTATAATCATAACTCTCCGAGTGAGTGCTGCTGGGAAACACAGGCGTGTTAAACACTAAACCTCACTCTCCGTTACTTCGTCTACTACTGCACTCTTCATTACTTTGTCCAGCTGTTTATTAGGGTTGTTTTCTCTTATGGAAGTCTCTGTGGGGAGGGGGTAATCAGGGAGTAAATGGTGTCTCTGAGGGAAGAGGGTCTGACCTATGTGTTTACATTAAGCAGGAGACAGAGCAGAGGCACTGAGGACACTGTGGAAATAAACACTTTGTGCCTGTTTATGAAAAAACAAAAAACAAACACTTACACAGAAACTTTGGATAGTAGACTTTAAAACAGTTAATGATATACTTCACAAAGTCCATGTCCTGAGAGAGAGAGAACAGAGATGTTAGAGAGATGTGAGAGAGCACCCTAAATTTCTGGACACACCTCATTTCAAGTCCCACAGATTCCCTGCAGTTTAAAGCTCTACAGACCCAAGAGCAACCCCCTGAGAAATGTCCCCTCAGTCGGCTGGTCCTGAGACTATCCGATCCGTCTCTAACGCTGCCCAATCTGCCCGACTGAACACCAACCAGATCATCATTAAGAGTAAGATCAGTTATCTAGAACACTAGGAGAACCAAATCCAGTCTCCGTGTGGTAAAAAGAGAGTACAGACTGGAACCGTATCTCCTGAGCGTGAGCGTCAGAGACGGATCCTGACCAAGTACGGGCTCAGTGATCACCGCCTGGCCGTATAGAAGGGCAGGAATAAACACTCCTGGCGGCCCAGAGAGGAGAGTGTGTGGTCACTGAGAGAGCACTTCCTCCTTCACTGTCACAAATTCAGAACAACCAGAGAACACTTCAGAGACAGGTTTAAACAGATCCTAAACTATCACACACTCACAGACCTAGAGAGAGAGTTTTAATGATGAAAGGATGTTTATTATTTTGTGGTGGTCAGTGAAAACTGAGGTGTTTTTGCCTCCAGTCATGAACTGACCCACTTTCCGGCTGCAGGAAGGTTGTGTAGAAGCTGTTAACTTTAAAGCTGCTACTCCTCCGCCCTCTGGTTAAACCCATCCCTACTGAAGGGTGTGTGTTTATTAACAGTAGGAGGATGTGTGGAGTCCAGAGGAGGGTCTGATTCGTCACCCACTCCCGTGTTCAGAAATCTGATCTGACTCACATCTTTGACCAGTCTTCAACACTGCTCCATCCCAGAGAGAGTTGGACTGGACCCAGGCTCAGACGTCTCCCTCAAATCAGACGCGGGGGACATGTGACCGTCCCTGAGAGCCAACGGACTCTCGTCTCCTGCTCGGCAGAAATCATTTTCACGCTCAGAGCCAGTGTTTACTGCCACCTGGTGTAAAAACTCAGCATTAAAGACCCTCACTGATGACGATTCTCTGCAGGGGGTTCTTCAGGCAGAGCTTTAAAGGAGCAGAGACAAGCAGAGCCCAAGTGTCGGGACGCGGACGTCTCACAGAGAGACAAGACACTAAACACAGATTACGCCACAGACCTGGAACGCCCCTGAGATTAAGAGTGCACCTTAATCCGAGACGTTCGTTTAAGCCTCACACAGATAACGAGGATAACGGATCTGTTCCTAATAAATATCTAAAAACACAGCATTAAAACAATCTCTATAAACATTTAAAAGGTGCATTCCCATTTCCCATAAAAGCCACACTATTGATTATTGACTATTTCTAACTCAAACTGCTCTGTTGGTCGTGAATGAACAGATTCAAACCCTTTATGTGGGTCCCACACATAAAGAGCGGCCATGTTTACAACACGGTTAAATACAGAAACATATCCAGGCCACTAGGTGTCAGTGCAGCAGCTGTTTCAGAACACCAAGAAAATGCAGTGGAAACCACTGTGGGCTGGTTTCAGGCGTCACGTAAACCTCCTGTGAAACATAGAGCAGCTCCAACGGCCCAGAATTCCTTGCGCCAGACACTTACGATGTTGCTGAGTCCGGACTCTGACATGTCAAAGACGACGGTGAGGGGCATCCCAGGCTCGCGCTTGGCGTAGCGCTCCAGCCAGAAGGCCACATACCGCTTCTTGTCCAGAGCCGTCTTGGCATCTTTCACATGGAGCTTCACTTTAAACCAGACTAAAACAAACAAAACAAAACAGGAATGCAACAAACAAACATCAGCAACAGCAAACAGCTTTTTATTTCTTTATGTTTTTAATTGCACTAAAAGCGTAACGTGTGATTAGAACAGAGGCGAGATGCGTCCACTGAGAGGCGCTGGTTCACACTCAAATATTAAAACCAGTTTTTCACAAAAAAATGTAAATAAACCACACCCCAGAATTAAACGTCTGCTACAGCCAAGTGGGTGTGTCCACAAATTAAGCCCCCGCCCCTATGCAAAAAAATCTAAATAAGACTTCCATAAAAGAGCCTCTACGGGACTCTATTAAAGAAAATACACTTACAGAGTTTGTTTCCTTCTTTATCGTAACCATGAAGATACACCGCTCCCGTTTCAAACATCCACCTCGGAACACTGCTCTCTGTCAGGTCTGAGAACAACACACACACACACACAGAGTAACATCGGCCTTAATGCCCCTGAGCACGTGGTGGAGGACTGGTGTTCCTCAGCAGGTTAAACAAAGCTGTGAAATTCAGTTCTGTTCATAAAAACCTCCACCTGACGTCCAGGAGTTTAATGAGGTCCCTCCGGACGGAGCTGTTCCAAAAGGAACCAAATTAAACTCGGACAATGGCGCCGACGCAGTTCCTCTGAGTCCGAAAAGATGATTTTCACAGCTGCAGTTGCGTTATAACCAACTTTCCAGAACTCATTAATAACACTCTACTGTCAGACATTGCTCAGAATCCCGAACAACATCAGAACTACCCCCCACCGCATTGTTTACAGAAACAACAACTACATCAGGGCCTGCAGGCGTGGTGCAACCGTTCTGGATGATGACCTGCAGTAAAAGGGTTAATAGGGAAGGATTTTATTTTCACTGCATTAATTTAACTTTCACTTTAATGGAGAAACAAGCCATCCTTCCTAAAAAAAATAATAACAAAGAAATCACTTTGACATTAAGATGCGACTGAAGGAAACCCTACCATTCACGTTGAACTCTTTCCGCCACTGAAAACTCTCATCGATCATTTTCAACGCATCGTCCACGACGAACTGTCTCCAGGTCAGATACCCGTCCACCAGAGCATCGTCCTTCAGCAGCCGCTCCACGTCCCGCGAGTCATACTTATCCACACTGTCTGAAATAAACTCACTGTTAACAAATAACAATGACACAACAACATGAAAATGAGCATTTGATCCCACCCCCAGTGCTGAGAGAGTAGATAAAGATAAACTCGGGCATAAAACAACAATAATCCGAAAAATCTCATTAAACATTTCATACGACCCTGAGCCAAACTAATAACTCTCACTAAACTTTAAATATCATTTAACCGTTCAACAGAACTGTGACCTGAGCAAAAGGAAAACAGAGTTTTTCATGTCTGGGTAAAACAAAGGTGCACTGAGGGTTGAGGTCACGCTTCAATCCAGACGCCAGAATAAATTGACACCGAAAATATGAACTTTGAAGAAGTTTATAGCATTTTTAACCAAACTAATCTGTCACTCAGACGTTTCAGCCTTCACTGAGACTACAGTCTACAGACTGCTCCAGGAAAGCCGCTCTTAAGCTAAGTAAGTTTAAGTTTTACAGCTTATCTTTAGCAAAGGTGGGGAGGGTTGAGTCGGGGGCTTACTTCTGTGCCTTCAGACAAATCCCACTCTAAAGGGGAAGAGGGTCTAGCCACAGGAAAACACACCCAAAATATCCTCTCAGTGCAGACCCTGAGCTCAGCTTCAAAAAGAAACCCACAATCCGCAGACCACCTGCCTCACATCATATGCTACTAACACCGTTTATTACTTACTCTATTAACACAGCTTATTACACACTAAAAAAACTTATCAGCTAATAATTTTTTAAATATTTTACCATCTTCAGATAATTTTAGTTTTATTTACAGAAGCCTTTAATTAAGAACTGAAATTATCTGAAGATGTCAGCAGTGAAACTGAGGAGTTCAGATGCCCTCTGGCCAGAGTCACTGTTTACACTGTTTACAAATGAATCATGGGTAATTTTAGAAAATAGGTGGAGTTTCCCCCTTGAATTCATGCTCTACTTTATAGACCACAGCAGTGACCTTTCAACTCTTTATTGATCAACTCATGGTGCAAAGTCTTCTTTCATCACTTCAGCCCCGAGTGACCACACAAACAATCGGGGGATTTCTCCAGCCCCGAGTGACCACCCCACCACCCCAATCCCTCCAGCCCCAAGTGACCGGCCCAATCCCTCCAGCCCAGAGTGACCACCCCAATCCCTCCAGCCCAGAGTGACCACCCCAATCCCTCCAGCCACAAGTGACCACCCCAATCCCTCCAGCCCAGAGTGACCACACAAACCTGATCAATACATCACCGAACACTAGACTTTTACCGAAGTCCATATATCGACCACTCCACATTTAAATGAAATCCAGTTAGACTCAGCACACAACCAAAACTAATTTGATATTTTAAAGCTGAGATACAGTGAGAGTGTAAGACACTTGCCTTTATTTACAGTTTTATTTGTACATTGCTTAACTTCTCTGAGCTTAACACAGTAGGAAACTACTGTAAACTAAAGTGTTCAGGATTGTTTAACAAACTAATCAAAATTCTGAGAAAAACTTCACTAAAGCTCACTCTAAATAACTTTCTTGGTACTTGCTCATAAACATATGACAGTATTAAAGTATCAAAGCAATACAGACGTTAATAATTTGACGTTGGCTAATATTCCTTTCTAATAATGTTTGTGTATTTGTGAACTAAATTTGAACATGAACTTCCTCCCCACTGAAATAAAACTAATTTAGAATCATATGCTTTGTACTTGACCAGAATAACAGCGTCCAATACAGCAACACGGACTCCAAATCGCGGATATTATTTTTAATACTATTTCCTAATGACGATGCTTTGGTTGATGTTCTAAGTAGAAAGTTACCTTGAACGTATTCCTCCTTAAATCTCTGTCTTGTTTCTTGGATTTTGCTCTCGACATCCTGTTGGGAGAGAGGGTTACACGCTTTCTGAACTGTTTGTGTGGTTACAAAGGAAGAAACTATGAAGAATTTGAATAAAATAAAGAGAAAAGACCTGCTCTGATTCAGACTGCACACTGTCCGCCATGTTAGAGCTGCACTGACTGAGCCCCTGTTTCCCCGCTGACACTGACAGCAAATGGACGCCATTCTGGCTCCAACACACATCTTCTGTGAGATACTCAGCTCCCTCCCTCTCCGGCTCGCACACACACACACTCTCTGTGTCTAAACACTCAGTGCCTCGCTGTCAACTGTCAACGAAAGCAGGGCTCTGAACTTAAGGTGTTTGTAACTAAGTCGCATTGGAGACGAATTTTAATGGCAGCGATATTTCAGCACCTTCCCAGGACACCGGTGCACTAACACTCACCGGAATAATTATAACTCTAAAAGAACAAAACCACTGTTTTATAAAAACAATCAATCCACACATGACTCGGTGACTTCTCTCGGATCCCCCAATTCCACATTGTTTTTTCCGTTTTATTTATTGTGGTATAATAACAGTTTAATACGTTGCCCAACACTTGGTTTTACTCTGGTTTAATTTAAAACATCATAAGCCCTCTCCCGCTAACCAGTAAAAGTACAGCCCCGTGGACGCCATTTTGACTCTAGTTTCCAGAAACCAGAGAGAAACAAAGGAAACTGTAGCACACTAAGTGTTCACACAACGGTTTTTTTTTGCATCCTGGTCGTGACGTCACACAACCCAAACAACACATTTTCAACATTAAAAATATATACGAGACTTGTGAATATAACGTCGACATAACGTTAAAAATGTGACTTGAATTTGTAGCTATTTTAAGCAGTACGTTGAATTCTAGTTGGGGTTTGCAACTAAAAATTTGCTAAAAGTTTGGATCCAGTTCTTATCTACAGTATTTTTCATTAACATATTCCTAAATATTTCATGGCTTTGCTATCGCTATTTTATGGAAATTGTTTCCGTTCATACTAGAAATATACAAAATTTAGTAGGTTCAGAATAAATATCTTATTTATTAAATAATATCCATAGTCATGAAAATAAAAAAAGACTGTTTATTGCAGACAATTTAAAATAGATTTTTTTTTCCCGAAAAGAATACAGTATGTAGTTAGAAACGGAGTAATAGGCATTTCAGAATTAGAAGCCCAATATTATACACTGATTTTGTTCACATTTAATTATGCAGGACGCATTTTAATAATTCATAACATTTAATATACTATTCAGTTTGTTTGAAAATAATATAATAACCTGTTTTAAGATTTTTATTTTTAAAATATCCTCATTTTATCGCTATGCGTTGTTAATTAAAAATAGAATACCTTTCTCGCTTCTTTGAAACTGCTACCTGCTGGGCTCCATCTGGGCTCCAAGTTCCAGAAAGCAGCTGGAAAAATTGCAAACAGCAACTTGGTGAGCGCCATGTTGGCTCTGGGAACGCCAAATCATAACAAAGATTATTTTCTACGCTTTAAAATGGGAGAACATCACTTCGTGGAATACGCTACGCTTGTGGCTTTCCTTTATTTTAAAAAAAAAACCTGATGCCTAGGTTTCATATTAATCAAATTGTTTTTTACGCTGCAAACGGAACCCCACAATAAAGTGTTAAGACTTCGCCATTTTGGCTCAAAGGGGACTGTGACGTATCGCCTCGCGTGACTCTTCGGTTTGGCGGGTTTTGTTGTGGCGCGCTTCTTTTGAAGAAAAGGGACTTCGAGCCTTCTTCAGGTATAGAACTAAATGAGACATGAGGACGATATATAAAATATTCCTCTGTGACACTATATACGCGGAGTTTCGTTCAGAATTCAGCAACTAATGTGATTTACAATTTGTTTGTTGATATTGAGTGCTGTAGTCTATTTAAATTTAATCATGTAACCATCTATGTTTGAGGTAAATATTCTCTGTATCTAGAAGGTAGAAGGAAATCCCTACTTGCTTTAAGGTGAATTATTCAGGAAAAGTAGTTGTGCCTTTTCCAAATAGAAATGAGTCTTTTATAAATATTATTTCACCCATTTATTGAAGACTGATGTGGCTTAATTTATAACATGTTAATGTTTCTCTTGCTCTCTTTCTCTTTCAGCTTTATTAACTGAATAAGCATTTGCCCTAGTCATAGACACTTTGACACTATCAGAAGAATTAAATCAGTTATCATGGTGCCCGGTCAACAAGTCCGGGTCCTCTCAATTTGTGGAAGACTTCTTGTCATTCAACATAAACATACAAGTCCCAAAGGTTCTAATGTTTTGTACTGGAACATGCTGTTTAGCCAAGAATTGTGTGGATTCATAAATAAGGATGGAAATATTGGTTCTGTGTACAAGAATGCCTCAAGAGAAGTTGATATTGTTTGCTGTGCTTTGGTCCTGGATGTCAAGACGAGACAAAAAGTGCCTTGTATTTTATTGAGACTTCTCAAAAAGATGACTTATAAGTACTTGCTGTACTCTTTGGATGCCTCAAAAAGTGCCAGACTTCACATAGAGCTTTCCTTACCTTATGAGTTATGCAGTGACATCTCAATATTACAAGGGCCTACTTTGGTCTGGAGTCATGAGGACAAGGTTTTCTATACATCTTCAGAAGTTGGTGGTGTGAAAGAAGTACCGATTTCTTTAAGTGTCAACATTGTAGGAGAGTTGCCTCTACGCCAAAGAAGAATAGGTGTTTTAGGTTCAAAACTAGAAGACAAAACAAGAACAAATTTTGTCCTCCACCTCCTTGAAGATGGTAGAAATTTTGCTGGGACGTGCCTCATTCCAGAAGCCTATTCCTCAGTCATCCGAACGTTAGTTGTGATCTCGACAGAAGAGACAAACGGATCCCTGAGGTCAACTGTCCTAGCCGCTACTAGCAAGAAGCAGCTGGTTCGTTTTGAGAATGGATTGCCTGAAGATGTGTGCATTCTTCCATACGAAGGGCCTCAGAGTATTCGGACAGTTCATGTAGGAAATGGTGGCTGCATCATTGCCATTGTTTTTGACCATGGGAATGTTTGCGTAGTGTGGAACGACGGTTTCAAGGTAAGTTTTAATCACAGATTCTAACATCACAACAGACGCATTAAAATTCACCACAAGGCACTGCAACATTCCTCGCGAAAATACTCTGCACTAGTAATCAGTGTAGCCTTTTACACCCACCATGCGTCACACTCAGCTGCAGTACAGCGTGTGAAGCCCAAAAATACACTTTGTTGTGGTTTGTAGATGGTTTTATCACAGGAAAATCCAGAACAAATGGAAATCGCTTTTGCCTTGTGATGCTGTCTCGCGTGAAATATCAAGCATTGCAGAATGGTGTGAAATTTCCATTAGGCGTTATGCCCAAGGTCCAATGTAGATTTGAAAGAACCATAACAGCAACTGAAGGCCTCCATCATGACCCTTATCCAGAATTTCTTCTCATTGTGTAAAGAACTCGACGGATAAATAACATTGTGGGTTTCCTCCAGGTGACTGTCTGTGAGGAGTGTGGTGTGTTCTCCCTGTGTCTGCGTGGGTTTCCTCCGGGTGCTCCGGTTTCCTCCCACAGTCCAAAAACACACGTTGGTAGGTGGATTGGCGACTCAAAAGTGTCCGTAGGCGTGAGTGCGTTGTCCTGTGAAGGACTGGCGCCCCCTCCAGGGTGTATTCCTGCCTTGCGCCCAGTGATTCCAGGTAGGCTCTGGACCCACCGCGACCCTGAACTGGATAAGCGGTTACAGATAATGGATGGATGGATGATTATGTTGGTTGGCAGAATTTGGGGAGAACATTTGAGCTCCGTTATGTTCGTCTGCTCAGCGTGAGCAGGGAAGCATGGCTGACAGGAAGTGTTTGTTTTGTCCAAGATACTGGTGCTCTAGAGTGACACCTACTGGCGGAATATTGAATACAGCACTGTTTAAACAGGAGACTTTGAATAGCCCTTGTGAGGTTAGTTACAGGCCACTTCCATGAAGTGCTTTGCATTGAAAAATCCAGTGTAAATGTTCCATGAAAAGAAAAGTGCAGTGATTTTTATTAGATCTCTCAGAAAGCCCGTCTCAATAAATTCATGTCAGCAGGACGTGCTGTGGTCATAGGTTTTTCAGTTTCTGTGATATACTTAGAGAAGTGTACTGTGAATAATTTATTACTGTAAACATTTGGCTCAGGCACTATTTATCATCCTCAGAGAACATCCTCACTGAAGAGAGGTTTTTATACAACATTTTTATTATGAAATAATGAAAGGGACTTCAATAAACGTCAGTCAGTGTTTTAATTGATCAACGGCACTCAGAGTGAACTCAGCAGAGACCCATCTCCACATTATACTCTCTTTAATGTAATTTATCTCACACGTATTGGCTCTGGTTAACACCTTACTCAGAGAAGCACCTTTGCCTGGAGGCGAGAGGGAGAGGGGAGTTTGAGTTTCGAGGAGCTGCTTTCGTTCTTCTTTCTTCATCCAGATCACGTCCTCTGAGTTTCTCCGTCGGCTCGAGGGTTGCATCATGCCATTCAGCGTCGTTTGTTTACTACTATTTTTTTAAAGTTGCAGCATGAGGACTAAGAGTTCTTTTTTCTGACGCTTTCAAGCCGTGGCCAAGGGAAGATATTCCAGGACATAGACCTGAAAGCTTCTTTCCTAAGAGTGGAGAGTGGTTTATTCCCATCACATTCTCGGACGCTGGGTTTATGTTTTGACCGTGCCGTCCCATGAGGCCGTGTTCTGTATTAGAAGTGTTGGGTCCGGCAAGCGTTTGAGTGCTAATGCATGTCCAAAACCCTCTGACAAATCCCCTGCTGGCCTCAGGCCGGAGCATCTGCACTCACTTTACGTCTCTGTTTTAAAGTGCTGTTTCTGATGAGGATCAATGTGAAAGATCAGACAAGCTCTGCTTCGAAAATATGAAAAATATTCCATGTGTCGGGGACATGGCACATTTCTGTTTATTATTACACTCATAAACAAATATTCATTAATTCATTATCTGTAACCGCTTATCCATTTCAGGGTCACAGTGGGTCCAGAGCCTACCTGGAATCATTGGGCACAAGGCGGGAATACACCCTGGAGGGGGCGCCAGTCCTTTACAGGGCAACACAGACACACATTCACTCACACACTCACACCTACGGACACTTTTGAGTCGCCAATCCACCCACCAACGTGTGTTTTTGGACTGTGGGAGGAAACCAGAGCACCCGGAGGAAACCCACACAGACACAGGGAGAACACACCAACTCCTCACAGACAGTCACCCGGAGCGGGTATCGAACCCACAACCTCCAGGTCCCTGGAGCTATGTGACTGCGACACTACCTGCTGCACCACTGTGCCGCCTATAAACAAATATAAATATATACCTTAGATATAAACCGCACTGTGCTTTAATGTTAATAAAAGACGCCTGGTGCATGGCTCTGATGTTTGCGGTTCTCAGGAAGGTGGAGCTTAGAGGTGTTGATATGACAGCAATGATCAATAAAACCCATCCTACCAAAATCATCCGGATGCCACACTCGGACCTGTGTCATTTTGTGTTTATGTTCCTACAGGTGGCGGGCTGCTGGACGGGAGTCAGGTCTCTGCTGGTGGACGACTTCTTGGGCTGTGGCTCAGAACAAATTCTGTTGATATTTGAAGATCCTGATGAAGAAGTCCTTGGAAGATTCCTCCTTACTGACCTCTGTGGCGTCCATTACTCGGTTAGTGAGACTATAGCATTGCTCAGGAATTAGGTTCAGGTTTGGGGGGCGTTTTTATTTAAACTGATGGTGCTTTTCCACTGCACAGTCCCAGCTTGGCTCTGCTCTTTTTAGTTACACAGTGCAGAAGGAAAGCACCGTGAGAGAACACAGCTGCACTCAGTGTATCACCTTCATCAAAAGAATGAAACAAGCACGTTATGATGTTAAATATCAGAGGGGAATTAAAACCTCACTGGAACAGTGGAACTGTGTTCTCTGGAGTGATGGAGTTCCTCTGGTGTGTGGAACAGTGGAACTGTGTTCTCTGGAGTGATGGAGTTCCTCTGGTGTGTGGAACAGTGGAACTGTGTTCTCTGGAGTGATGGAGTTCCTCTGGTGTGTGGAACAGTGGAACTGTGTTCTCTGAAGTGATGGGGTTCCTCTGGTGTGTGGAACTGTGTTCTCTGGAGTGATGGAGTTCCTCTGGTGTGTGGAACAGTGGAACTGTGTTCTCTGGAGTGATGGAGTTCCTCTGGTGTGTGGAACAGTGGAACTGTGTTCTCTGGAGTGATGGAGTTCCTCTGGTGTGTGGAACAGTGGAACTGTGTTCTCTGGAGTGATGGAGTTCCTCTGGTGTGTGGAACAGTGGAACTGTGTTCTCTGGAGTGATGGAGTTCCTCTGGTGTGTGGAACAGTGGAACTATGTTCTCTGGAGTGATGGAGTTCCTCTGGTGTGTGGAACAGTGGAACTGTGTTCTCTGGAGTGATGGAGTTCCTCTGGTGTGTGGAACAGTGGAACTGTGTTCTCTGGAGTGATGGAGTTCCTCTGGTGTGTGGAACAGTGGAACTGTGTTCCGTGTGATGTTTATGACACTACTGCAGCCCCTAGTAGACGCTCCTGTTGTAGGATGTGAATCCAGGGTTGTGTGGTTATCACGGTGGATGTAGAGCAGCGAATTCTACTCATGTAAAGTATAATTTATTTACAGCGCCAGCAGCCAGTGAGTCCTCTGTGGGTTGGCACTTGCTGGAACACACGCTCTCTGTTTGTTTCTTTCCAGTGTGGAGGTCCAGAAAGTGAAGACCGGAGAGATGTAGCCCCGGAGAACACGCTGCAGACGGTTAAAGCTTTGGACTCCAGACTTCAGGTAAATCACCACAGGGGGATCAGGAATATCACGGTGCTGTTCCTCCAAACGTAAAAGCCTTTTCACACCAAGACAAACGCACGTATACTAACCGTGTCCTTCACACCGAGTCTGAACCCGACAGACTGCGCCGCTGCGTCAGATTTTGAAGTAGAACCTGTTCTAATTTCTGCTTTGATGGATGCATTAAAAATGAGGCAGACCAATCAGAGCGCCGTTGTCATGGTTACAGACCAACCAAATTAGCATTAAGACGGTGGCTGAACGGCTTGTCTTGTTTGCAGCAGAACACAAAGCTTAAAACATAAACAACACATGGAACTACAGCGGTTAAAGAAAATATACCCCTTTTTATGAGAGCAGAAACAAAGCAGAGCCTCACACTCCCCCAGTGACCTTCAGAAACACTGCTGAACTCTCGGGTTGTTCTGGAGGTTGGGGCTTATTCAGTGTGTTTAGCTGCAGTGTTTACTGTAAATTGACAAATTCATCATTGTTCCTACTCAATAAATCAATTGATTCTTCCTCCTCCAGCGTCTTCCCATGATTCCACAGCTGAGGCAGAAAACGTCGGACGCTGTGTGAAGGTTCCACTGTGTTAAAAATCGCATCCCTTTTTTACATACGAAAAAATAACACTCAGTGTGAAAAGGCTTTAACTGGGTGTTACTCAGGGCTCCATCTGGTGACCCTTACTGTTTCTATTGAACAATGTGCATCTTTTACACTGTGATAGGAACATCCACTTCCACTGGAAGTCCAAACCAAATCCACGAGACGACAGCATGAGCCACTTGCTCCGCTCAGTGTTCACCTCTCTGTAAACTCTCCAGACCTTTACACAACTGTTTGTGTCTGCAAAGAGTTGTGCCTGATTTTGGATATCAGTCTCAGGTGTGTGTGTGTGTGTGTGTGTGTTGACCTTTCAGAGTGGGGTGGTGTTCCTGCAGCAGATCCAGAGAGAGCTGAGTGTTAAAGAACGAGTTTTGCAGCGATCTGTGACGGCTCTCACTGATCTGGCAGCAAACACAGAGCACATCCCTCCTCCCCCTCAGCAGGTCAGAAGCCATCCAGATAAATACGCCCCCTAAAGGGAGCAACTGTACAGTACACACCTTCCACACAGATATTCAGAACGAGGTTATGAGATGGTCTCTGTGTTTTTTCAGGAGGGACTGGTGTGTTTGTGGGATGAAGAGAGTGAGGAGGATGAGGCGATGGAGATGGAACCTGGAGAACGTTCTCCTGAAGTTCTGAAGCTCTGGCAGAGAGTGTTTGGAGAAAAGCTGGTGTTCGGTGTTCTCCTCTCAGCCAACACTCACTCGTACGTTCACGCCTCCACACCTCTGTTAAATAGTGGCCTGAATGTGTCAGTCTGTACAGAAAATAATTCAAACATTGATGCGCCAGTGTGTGCGTGGATTCAGGAAGCCATCCTGGTGCCGCTTTAACCTCACTCTGATCACACAGCTACAGTAAAAGCCTCAGAATCAATTCCAAAATCTCTGCACTGCCTCGGCGTCTCTCGGCAAGGGTTTATCCCCAAAATAACTCTCACTGCCGTTTGTTACAGCTTCCCACTGGCTTTAACAACGACACAAAGGTAAAGGACGTAGTGGCTCTTATGGCACATCAGAGGTGCGCCCTCTGTTGGTGAAGTCTCAGTCTGCTCACTGTGACAGAGTGAGTTAGAAACTGAACGTGTGGTGACCTTAGTTTCTGATCAGCTATGTGTTGAACCTAAGCACTGAAACATTTAAAAATGACAAGGAAATGTTACTGCGAAAACAGCAAGTGTGCAGGCGACTGCAGCATGCAGCTGTGTAAGCGTTGTCATGGTGATATGGAGAAAATGGGAATGGTGGCATTAGGAGAGCTTTGTTCATTTTTAATTCACTGTGTAGTTTTGTTTTGTCAGCATTCAGTGTGATCTACGTTTACAGAGACGTCAGAGGACTGCTCATATTTATCTATTTATTACACACACACACACACACACAGAGCAAGTCGTGTGTTCAGCTGCGTTTAAGACGTCTGTCCTTAAAAATATAAATAAATGAGTCCTGTGTGCTGCACGTCTGCCTGGTTTCTATGGTAACGGACTCTATAATAATCAACCCCCAGTCTCTCTCTCTCCCTCCGTTTCTGTCTCCTTTATCCTTCTCTCTTGCTCGCTCTCTCTCTCCATTTGTTACCTTTATCATTCTCTTCATCTCTCTCTCTCCCTCTCTTTTGACCTATCTATTCTCTCTGTCTGTCTCTCTATCTCCCACTCTATTCCTGATGCCCCCAAAAAACAGCAGTGTCTCTCAACTTATGAAACCCTTTTTTTTATTTATTTATTGTAAATCAAATGAAACGAGAAATGAAAGGTATTTTTGAGAGACATCAGAGTGGAGTTAGAGGGCAGCACTGAGTAATGTTTGTTTATTTGAGCTCTGTTCTTGTAACGTAATGGTGTGGGAGTGCTGTTGGGGGTTGGGAGTGTACTCCCTGGAATGTTGAGGATGGTGTGTAGGTTCTGTTGGTTCTAACACTATATTTACATGTAGTGAGGGTTTTGCAGATGAACGATCCGCTTAATCAAACACTGGTCTTTAACTACATTTTTACACAGATTGAGACTTTCCAAACGTAACATTAGCTGGCCACAGGGACATGAAGCACATCAATCGTGTATGTATTCCATCCAAATCTAAATTAACAGAGGTACTGGTTCTCCTGGGTTCTCTCTCAGATCCGAGACGGTTACAGGATTCGTGCTCCTGGAGCCGAGTGGAGCTGTGGTCCAGAGTAGCTGTAAAACTCTACCGTATCCGGTGCTGCACTCCAGCTCAGACCTGGAGCCTCCAGCTTCTAAAAGAAGAGCTCCCCCTGGTGGTTCAAAGGATTTCAGACCTCCACAAACAGCCGTGATGATTGCTACCGACTTGGCTCCGCTCCTGACCTCCAGCCGGATCTCCTGCTCCATCCTCCTCCACCTCCCAGCCTCCAAACCAGGACCCACTGTTCATCAGTGTGGTCAGGTCAGTGTGGATGTAAAGGATGTCCTCCAGGGGGCGCTGCAGCCCCATCTGCTCACTGACTGCACTGTTATCTCAGGTAATATATGATAATGAATGGCTGTTTGGGACGAGCTGCATGGATCCTGATCTTCGGTGTGTGTTTTATAGTCATATAGTTATTGAGACAGTTTATATCACGATTATATTGATATTGAATATTGGCCCAGCTCTAGTTTCAGGGTTGATTTTACTGTGAGAGCGAAGAAAGGAAAAGATTAAAAGCCAAAGTGTAAAGGGCAGGAACGGTGGAGAGTTACACAGCACACGCTCAGAGGAGGACACTGATGCCTTGAGAAATGTTTTTCTTATCCGTGTCTCCAGAGGACAGTGCGGAGGACATCCTGAGCATGTTGGCCGCGTTGGACTCGTGGTTGTTCTCAGTGGAGAGCGTGGATCACACTCTAGTGGACGTTCCCCGGTGGACAAAGGACAGGTTCAGCGCTGAGTCAGTCGGGGTTATTCCTCAGGTTCTGTTGATTAAGAACACACACCCGTCCTCTCCAATGGTCCTCCACTGGGAACCTTCCGGACCCTTCCAGGCGCTGCTCCGCGTCCACTGCAGGTCAGTCACTCCAATCAGATCCGCAGTCTCACTCACACGGGGCCCATGCTGGGTTTTAATTGGCCGATTTAATCCCGAATTTAGCTTTCGTTTCTGTTTATAGTTTTTCTAAATAAATCAACTTCAGTTAATGTTTGTATTTGCAGGGGTCAGTTGGCCGTTCTGCATTTCCTGGACTCTCTCTGTGACTTCCTGCCGGCCTCTCATCACATCCGAAGTCTCTGTAGCTCCACCCCCCGGGGGTGTGGCCGAAGCTCCGCTCGTTTACTGGAGAAAGAGCTCTGGGTAGTAAAAGAGGGCGTGGCCTCATTGCTGCATGTCAGACAGGAAGATGAGGGACAGCCGAGCACGGCCTCAAGAGAATCCGCCTCTCCTGAGAAGCTCCGCCTTTTTAGGGAGGAGTGGCATAGAGAGAGAAAGAAGAGCAGCAGGATACTCTGCCCCCTGGTGGATGTCTCACAGTACCGCAGCCTTTTGGGTACACTGATTGAGACGCAGCTGGAGGGAGACATCGCCGCCCTGCTGGAGACGTGGGGACATGACGCAAGAAATATAGTGGATTAAATAGGGGATATTTCCAATATCGGGGGCTAAATGTAACGTCATTAATTTCATAAAAAATTATTCCTCCACTGGAGCAGGGGGACACCGTCCTCAACGGGAATCCCAGCTGTTTCTGGGAAATTTCTACTGGTTCATCCGTGTTTCTCAGTCTTTAGACCTGAACGTGGACACGGGGCGAGAGAAGAACCACAAAAACAGTCAGATCCTGAAAATACAACTTAATATCCCTCACTTACTGTTTGTGTGTAATGAACGGTGAGAATCCAACATGACTTTGGAAAGCAGAGGTGTGCCCAAACTTGTGAGGGGTGGGTGTTGCATCACTCTGGATAAAACCCGGAGCGTGTAATTTCGTCTTTGGGAATAATTGGGAGTGGATTATTGGAATGTAATTAAAGTGTGATTAAAGCTATTAATGTGTCCACGGTGCTGAGTTCGGGGACAGGGGACGTCCCTCCGTCCGGACGCCTTGGAGACACCGTCAACATCTCAAGTGCCCCCCCTCCCACTGAGTGACTCCAAAACACCTCACCCCCCACTCCCCAAACACAGCCCCATCCAGATTATCCTGAGAAAACACTAAGTTTTGAGACGTTCCTGAGAGGACGGAGATGGAGACATTCAGGAGAAGCCGAGACACTCCTCAGTGAGAGGACAGAGACGCTCCGGGGGACATGGCTCTGAAACGTGACACAAACCAAGGCCCAGTGTTTCCTGAGTCCGGTGACAGCTGTGGAACAGAGTTTTGGACTGGGGAATTTTCCCCAGGGGGGGACATCAGCTCCTCCAGCTGAGTGTCCTTCCTCTCTCTCTCTGTCTCTCTCTCTCTGTCTCTCTGTCTCTCTGTCTCTCTCTCTCTCTCTGTCTCTCTGTCTCTCTCTGTCTCTCTGTCTCTCTCTCTCTCTCTGTCTCTCTGTCTCTCTCTCTCTCTCTCTCTCTCTCTCTGTCTCTCTCTCTCTCTCTCTCTCTCTCTCTGTCTCTCTCTCTCTGTCTCTCTCTCTCTCTCTCTCTCTCTCTCTCTCTCTGTCTCTCTCTCTGTCTCTCTCTCTCTCTGCACATTTCCACTGCAAGGAACCTACACAACTCTACTTGGCTTGGCTCTTTTGCTTTTCCACTGGCCTGGTCCTGGAACCGGGTTATCAGTCCCTGCTCGCTCCAGGTTCCAGCCAAGCCAAGTACATTCTAAAGGAGATGTAAACCCTGCAGTGCTCTGATTGGCCAGAGACACCTGTCAATCACCACGAAGTGCAGAGCTCCTGCACAAACTCGCCACTTGCAAAATCTCTGAAGTTACAGCACCTTTCACATTTGGTTTTATCGACTCACAACATTCCCCCGAAGGATTTTTAAGAGGTTCAAACTGCTCCTTGGGTCGGCGGCCAACGAAAATCTCCAGCGAAAGCCAAACGTGCGGCAAGGAAATGTTATTTGTGAGAACTGGGGGTGGAGCCATGTTCAGTTCAAACAACAACAACAACAACACACCAATGATGATGCCAGTGATGAGACTGGCTCCATTTCGCAGGGGAGCTTTTGAAGTGGATAGGCGACAAGCTTTAAGTGAGCCAAGTCGAGCCGGACCTATTCAGTGAAAAAGCTCCATCTGTCTCCCTCTGTCTCTCTGTCCTTCTCTCGGTCTCTGTGTCTGTCTCCCTGTTTCTCTGTGTCTCACTCTCTTTCTATCTGTCACCCCCCCCTTTGACCACAGCCACAGCTCAGTCCATCCCTCCACTGAGGGAACACCTCAGCCACGTGGGTCTGAAAGGACATGGAGCCAGAGAGAGGTCTGAGGAGCTGTACGGGAGTGTCCTGAATAGAGTGGACACAGTAATTAACAGGGTAACCTCTGAGTTGGGCCTGGGGGTCAGTTCGGGTCAGAACCGGTTCTGAGCCTGTGTTTGTGTAAATAACAGGAAGCTATTTATTTACAGTGGGTTTCATCCCTCTATTTCCTCCACTCGTCCGTTCCTCCTCTGTTTACTCCTCCGTCTCCTCCATCACTCCCGCGTCTCAGCCCGCCGCCAGCCACTGTGTTGCCATGGAAACCGTGATGTCCTCCCACCGTTTGCAGCAAGGGGCTGACGTTCACTGGGAGCTTCATTTCCTGCACAGCGACCGGGAGCTGCATTTGAGTTCTCACTCTGGACAGAAAAGTGATTATGATATTGACGTAAGAGCAGCAGAAGCACGTTCCCCACAACAGCCTCCTCCATCAGAACCAGAGGAACGCCTCCACACAGTTTCTCCCTTTAAATAAAGCCCTGTGTAACGTGGCTCTGGACACAGTGGGAAATGCCACATGCCCCGTAGAGTGTGGGCGGGGGGGGGGGGGGGGGGGGGGGTCTGTCCTGACAGAACTGTCCCAGGTTAAAGACGGAGTGCTAGGGTCCCCGTCTCCCCTCGGCTCACGTTTCAGCGTGCACTGTGATCTGTGCTGTCTGTGAACCATGGAGATGTTCTGATTATATTCACCATGTGGCCCGCCCTTCACCGTGGGATTTAAGGTGGATTTATGGAGACATCAGTAACGCTGGGTTTAATAGACATCCCACACAGCGAAGACCAGGAAAGGTTTGTTTGTTTTTGTGTGAGAAAATAAACAATTGGAACTTGGAACCAAACCCTAAACCTTTTCAGATTAATCAGGTCAAAGAAATGCTTTAATAAGGACTTTATTCAGTGGTGAATAACTGTAATTACAGTCATTGTGGGTCCAAACAGGAGCCCCTGGGGGTTAAGGGGTTAAGTCTTTATAATAACTACGTAACTACACATTAAATATACATGCAATAATAATATAATAATAAATCCCATGTGAAATGCTTGCTGCAGAAACATGTTTCAGTTTATAAGAAAATAAATAGGAAATCACGTAAAATAAAAACAAATAATTTTATTAAAGGTTTTGTTATTGAACTGAAGAATCAGGAAGGTGTTACAACGTTGTGGTGTTTTATTAATGTGTAATTACACGGTTATTACAGACGCTGCAGAGAAAGTGGGACTGTTATAAATAGAAACCTACTGAGCAACTCGTCTAAGGCTTAAAGGTTCTGACCGTGAGCCTCGGGGAGGGGGAGTGGGGGGCGGTCAGAACTGAATCAGTACAAACTGCACAAAGGCCCAAAGACAACAGTAAAAAATACCCACAGTCTGCTTTTGTAGAAATCTGGTAGAAACCGGCTTCCCTGTCCGACCACTGGAATGTTGGGGTTTTGAGGCTTGTACAAACTGCAGCAGAACTATCCCGACCAGGCAGACTGACCCGGTTTACAGCTGTTTGGGTCCTAAACATCAGCGCGGCCAAAGGGAGTGTATCCGGTGAACCACAGCTGTCATAATCAAGACCCCGCTCAGCAGGGGGTGCTCTGCTCGGCGTTGCAGCGTTAGCTCATGCACAACTAAAAGAACTGGAGTTCCTTCAGGAACAAAATGAACCAGGAACAGAGCGAGAACCCAGAGTTTAAACTAATCACATTCTAAACACACCACCCTCAGTTCTGCAGCCTCTAGTTCCTCTAGCGTTCATCTAGTTCCATTAGTCTTCCTGCTGCGTTCCTATAGCATTTCTCTAGTTCCTCTAGCATTCCACTAATCTTCGTCTAGTTCCTCTAGCGTACCTCTGGTTGCTCTAGTTTCCTGCAGCATTCCTCTAGTTCCTCTAGCCTTCCTGCAGCCTTCCACTAGTGCTTCTCTAGTTTTCCTGCTATGTTCCTCTAGTTCTTCTAGCATTCCTCTAACCTTCCTGCAGCATTCTTCTAGTACCTTTAGCCTTCCTGCAGCATTCCACTAGTTCTTCTAGCTTTCCTCTAGTCCCTCTGGCCTTCCAAGAGCGTTTCTCTAGCATACCTCTAGTTCCACTAGTGTTCCTTTAGCCTTCCTGCAGCGTTCCTCTAGCTATCCTGCTGTGTTCCTCTAGTTCTTCTAGCATCCCTCTAACTTTCTTGCAGCGTTCTTCTAGTACCTTTAGCCTTCCTGCAGCATTCCACTAGTTCTTCTAGCTTTCCTCTAGTCCCTCTGGCCTTCCAAGAGTGTTTCTCTAGCATACCTCTAGTTCCACTAGCGTTCCTCTAGACTTCCTGCAGCATTCCTCTAGCGTTCCCCTAGTTCCTTTAGCCTTCCTGCAGCGTTCCTCTAGCGCTCCTCTAGTTCCTGCAGCGTTCCTCTAGCCTTCCTGCAGCATTCCTCTAGCGCTCCTCTAGTTCCTTTAGCCTTCCTGCACCGTTCCTCTAGCATACCTCTATTTCCTTCTAGCAAACTGCTAGTTCCTTTAACCTTCCTGCAGTGTTCCTCTAGCCTTCATGCAGCATTCCTCTAGCTTTCCTGCTGTGTTCCTCTAGTTCTTCTAGCCTTCTTTCAGCTGTACACCCCCCACCCCCCTCCCAAAAAAATTAAAAACAAATTCCCTTTATTTCATGCTCAGTTGTACATATGGTTGGTCACTGGGGTTGTGCGATAAAGTAAAGGTGAGTCGAGAAACATTTGGACGTGTAGAGACTGGGACCAGGCAGTGGGCCGAGCGGAAGCCGAGCTGAGACTGAAATGGTGGATGTTGCTGAGTGTGGCGAGTGCTGACCATCTGTGATTCACCAAATACAGCGCTGTCCCAAAACCACGGATCTCCACCAGGGCCACTTTACCAAGGAAGTTGACTTTAATCCGTCCTATCCCTGGCTTCTTAGCCTGTAACCCCTCCAGATTTTTAACCCCAGCTTTCGGAGCGTTTCTATTGGTCGAATTACAGAGAATATTTTGTGTAAACATGGAGATACGTGGTTTTGTTTGGACAGGAAAACAAGTACAAACACCCATTAATATTTCTTTTCAAACCCACCTCACCAAAACCAAACTGTCCTTTAAACTGTCCGATTCCTCCCGGATCTCTGGTCTTTATCCCATTCAGTGCTTCAGACCTAGTGTAACGTCTGCTGCCTCGCTGTCCAAACAAGTTCTGTTCTCCCTGATTGAAAACTCGACTCCTCACTCCTTACTTCCCTCGCTCTCGTCGTTTTCATCCGAAGAAAAAGCGACGGAAAACACGGAAGCTCCGATTTTTTTTTTTCTAGACTTTGGTGACAGTCCCATGGCGTATGATTTTGTACGTGATCCAGTAGAAGATGTTGAAGATGAGGAAAGCCAGCGGGAACGCCGCTCTGGAAATGGTGTCGATCCTTTTTGCTCTGTCCACAAACTTCTTCCGGTTCAGCTCAGAATCCCTTAGGGCCAGGGGCTGAGGAACAGCGTTCCCCACAACACTCTTCACCGCCGTTCCGTCCTTAATACAGGGAGCCATGGTGTACCCAGAAAAATGGAAGCGACCCTCTCTCAGCTCCTCCTCCTGTAGGGACAACAAAGAAAAGTAATGTTACTGGACTGCCCTCTATCACTCTGAGTTCCCCCCTGGACCCCACCTTCAAAACAAGAGTGAACTTGCACGTTGCGAGCCACATTGTGCCCTGAGTACCTTTTGATCCATAAGATCCAGTTACTAGCAGCCGCTCCGGCCCAAGGCAGTTGTGCTCAGGTGTGAGTTCACCCTGAAACAGCCTGAAAATCAGGGGCTCAATAATTGAAGTTCAGTTGGCCTACATGGAATCATTGGGCGCAAGGCAGGAATACACCCTGGAGGGGGCGCCAGTCCTTCACAGGGCAACACAGACACATTCACACCTACAGACACTTTTGAGTCGCCAATCCACCTACCAACGTGTATTTTTGGACTGTGGGAGGAAACCGGAGCACCCGGAGGAAACCCACGCAGACACAGGGAGAACACACCAACTCCTCACAGACAGTCACCCGAAGCGGGAATCGAACCCACAACCTCCAGGCCCCTGGAGCTACCTGCTGCACCACCGTGCCGCCCTGATTTACTCAACTTTGTTCATTGTGTAACTCATTCATGGAACGAGTTCATTCATGGATTGAGTTAAAGTGTTGATTGCAACAATAGAAACCAGAGGGATAACACAGTGCATCTAAGTTTACATTTCTACGCGTACATGTACATGTAACATTCAAGTTTCAATAAAAGGGCAGCCCGGTGGAGCAACAGGTAGTGTCTCTCTCACATAGCTCCAGGGACCTGGAGGTTGTGGGTTCAGACCATACTCCAGGTGACTGTGAGGAGTTGGTGTGTTTTCCCTGTGTCCGTGTGGGTTTCCTCCGGGTGCTCCGGTTTCCACCCACAGTCCAAAGTTGGTAGGTGGATTGATGACTCAGAAGTGTCCATAGGTGTGTGTGTAAGTGAACGTGTGAGTGTGTGCCACCCTTAGAAACACTGGCACCCTCTCCAGGGTGTGTTCCCGCCTTTGGACGCACCGTGACCCTGAACTAGATAAATGCTTACAGACAATGAAAAAATTAACCATTAAATGTTGCTCAAAAGAAACATGAAATTTTTGAAAAATGATGATTGATGTTTTTTTTTATCTTTGCTTTCAGTATTCGTTAGGGATTTTCAACGAGTTACATAACTACAAAGGACTGATAGGTTAATTGCATACCAATGGTACCAGTTTGGTCCAATCATAAAACATAGATTTTCACCCATTTTTACTTGAAAATGTAAAAACACATTGTGAGGGATTTTTTTTCAAAGGGTTAATAATGACACATAAATTGGATATTGTCATGTCTGGGATAAAATGGGATCGAAGAGAAACTGAAGAAGAGACGACGGATGAGGTGCGAATTCACAGTTTAAAGTGCTGTAACTTTTATGTAACAAAAATGACAGTCACTTGGTACAAAATCGTTAAAGAACGCCATTCCGCCGTGAGCCATTTTAATGAAGAATTTCTTCATGACGCATCTGTCTTTCCTCTCCCTGTTCTCCTCTGTTCTCGTCTTTTCTCCAGAGTCTCAGGTGTTGAGCCTGAAACGTCTCGGAGCCTGTGGCACTGCAGAAGTTTCCCTGCTGCAGATTCACTCTGGTGTTTGGGTTTTTAATTTATTTCAGCGTCTGGAGGATTCCCTGTGGAGGAACTGACACAGTTTTAAAATCACGCACCGCCCTCAGAGTTCCGCCTTAAATCATTACCCTTTATTTAAGGTGAGGACCTAATTCTGGGGTCTCACACATCACAGGACCCTCTCAACATCAACTGCTTCTGAAACACCTGAACGCACCAGTGGACAAATTCCACCTTAACATCTCAGTAATTCCACTTTAGCACTCGTGTCGAGATTTCAGATCTCACTGTTTCTCACCAGCGCTCACAACCCGCTACTGGACACAAGTATCTCATGTCTCCATTCTGTCTCACTGTTTCTCTTGAGGAGCTTTAGGGGAATCTGCACTGTCTCCTGTGACATTATTGAGACACTTTTAAACAGTGCAGTGTTCCCCGGTGCTCTGGCTTTCTCTGTTAGGACTGTGTCTGATGTTGGAACAGCGGTCCTACCTTGAGATTTCTCTTTTGCCGTCGTTTCAGCCGGAGGAACTCTTTCTGTTGCCTGGAAACGAAGTTCACTCCAGCGTATTCCAGCAGCGCCGCGAAGACGAACAACAGGCAGACGGCCATCCAGATGTCTATGGCCTTCACGTAGGAAACCTGTTCAAACAGGAACAGTGTTAACCCTCTGTGCTTTTCCCAACCGTCTCCCGGCGTTCCTGCTTCCCGCACCCTCCACTGCACTTTTCCCCATTAGACCCTTTACACAGCACCGCTGTCTCCTGGCGTTCCTGCTTCCCACACCCCACGATGCACTTTTCACGATTAGAATCCTTAGACAGCCCCGCTGTCTCCCACCCCCCCACCCCCCAACACACACACACACACACACACACACACACCGCCTCGTCTCTTTGATGTTTTATGAGTGAAAGGGAACTGAAGGCTGGTGCATGATTCCTGCTTCTGTCTAAAGCCTGCTGTAAATCTCCAGCCTTCCGGAGAGGATTCCCTGTGTGCTGTTGTTTATGGGATGAATTTGGTAATTCCCAGTAAATCCGAGTCAGGTCTCGGAGCTGATGAAGTGTGAGATAAAGCTGTGTTTCTTTGCAGAGACTCGTCATGTCTGAGAGAAAACGAACCCATCATCACTCTCTCTTTATTCCTCCCACTCTCCTCCTCTGGCTCCGACACCCGTCTCCCACTCGGAATCAGACGTGATTAGTGCCGGAGCTGCGGAGTAATGAGCCTCATTTCCAGCCTTCGCCTGAAATCAGATTATCATAATGACACATGCTTTATTTATTACGTTCACGGGTGTTAAACTAAGTCCAAGGGCGACGACGGTGTGACGAGAGATACCAAGCTCCGTTCGGAAAACCATAAACACCGCTGACCACCCGGAAACGTACTGCCAGTGCTTTAAACAAACACGAAAGTGAGGGCCTTTACTATAAGCACACACACTCCCTCGCACCTGAGCTCGGAACCGGGTTCTGCTGCTCTAGGAGAATGAGAACTGAGACATGGAGATCAGCTGCATTATGCTGAGCCCAGTGTGGACCCTGTGTTTAAAGTCCATACAAACACCACACGAGGGGACACTCTGTAAGTGTCCGCAGGAGTATACACACCCCAGCACTGGGCTGTAGAGCAGTGGCACGATGTTCTCTGGTGCTGGAGCTCCATACTGACGTTCTCAAGGCTGAATGCCATCAAACCTACAGAGCAATGTTCCACTATCCAGGCTACAGCCCTCCCAGAGCAGCAGGCGTGGTCGCTGTGTGCTGAACGGTTTGAGTCAACGTTAGTGCCGCTAACCTCCTGATGACGCAGTAACCTTGGCTATGTTCCAGTTATGTCCGGTCAGCTGACACCCCCACCCCCCAAGATGCTTGTTTAGATTTATGTAACTGTCCTTTTTACAAATAACACCACATTGATCGCATTGATCGACATGTGCAGATCACTTGTAACGATCGCCTCACAATTTCTCGCTGCTTCATTAACAGTAGCCCGCCCTTCGCTGCCCCTGATTACACACTTAATGAGTCTTTACTCCCGGGTCAATGTCCGAACACGCAATTCAGGAGGACAGTAAATCACAGCCCAGTGTTCAGAGGCATTACACCCCTCCTCAGGGTCCAGGGAGAGTTGGTGAGAAGTGTTGGGCGAAGTTGGGTGACGTCAGTTGATGTCGGGGGTGGTTTTGGGTGGTGTTGAGCGATATTGGGCGATGTCAGGTGGTTTCGTACCTTGGGCAGTGAGGCTCTGGAGCCAGAGCTCTGTGTCGTCATGGTGAGGACGGTGGTGATGCCGAGGGCCACTCGCGCCGGAGCGGCGTCCATGTTGATCCAGAAGGAAACCCAGGACAGGATAACGATCAGTAGACTGGGGATGTACATCTGGATCAGGTAGTAACCCATCTGTCTCTCCAGCTTAAACTTAACCTCGATACAGGTGAACTTGCCTGGACACAGAGACACAGAGCAGACTAAACCTCACCTGGACACACAGGACCAGGCTAAACTTCACCTGGACACACAGGACCAGGCTAAACTTCACCTGGACACACAGGACCAGACTAAACCTCACCTGGACACACAGGACCAGACTGTAGCAATCTCAATGTTAGCATTAGCGCTGTGTGCTAACCTGTGTTGTAGTGCTTGGTGCAGCAGCCTCTGTGTTAGCATTAGCGCTGTGTGCTAACCTGTGTTGTAGTGCTTGGTACAGTAGCCCAGCTCCTTCTCGTCTCTCATGATGAACTGCGGCAGAGTGAGACCCTCGGCCACCTGCACCGGCCCCTCATCCAGCCACTCGAAAATCAGGTCATTCATGGTGTAGCCAACTGCGGAGAGGAGACAGAGATGAAAAAGACCCTCAGTGGAACTGGGTTCTCCCGATTTCTAAAGATCTAAAGATTCTTATAGTGTAGTTACATTCATAAGTATACTTCCACGTGTTAATATTCGTTCATTTCCCTTCTGTATTCTGCACAGGCTCCGCCCTCTGCCTTAACGACAAGCTGCACAGGCTCTGCCCTCTGCCTGAACCACAGGCTGTACATGCTCCGCCCTCTGCCTTAACCATGCATTGCAGATTCTGCCACCTGCCTGAATCACTATTTCCAACTGAGAACACATCTAACATGGAAAATCTCCAGCTGTGGCTACATGTGTGAAAGGACAACTCTGGAAAATTTCCAGAGCTGATTCTCTGGACATTTCCCGGAGTTTCGTTGCACATATCTGAATGTCATATCTGACGTAGAGACGCCGGGACGTCAGGGTGGTCTCATGGGGCCCAGTTGAGGTTGTTACACTGAGCTTAATGCTGTGTTAGCACTGTATCACAAACGATTAATACGTACAACTCTCCAGCTGCATGGTGCACGTCTGGACGTCCATCGGGAAGTTCTTGAGGTCCATGGGGCAGGACAGGATGAGGGTCAACCTGCGGACAGTCAGTGGTGAACACTATTTTTAGACGTGGGGAAATGTTTACAAGAATCCTCTTAGCATCAGATTAACACAGTCACCATGAAGCTACCATTCTGGTGATCTGCCACTCAGTGTGGACAGTGTGTATGATCTCTACAGACAACAGGGGGCACTCTGGAGCAAGTTATTTACCAGTCCTCAACAAACAGATAACCCCCAGTGCTGGTGTGTGGAACAGTGTTCTCTGGAGTGATGGAGCTCACACAGTCACACACTCTCTCCTCTCTCTCTCCTCTCTCTCTCTCTGTCTTTCTGACACACACACATACTATCGCTCACCCAGTCACACACACTCTCACCCAGTCACACACTCACTCTCACCCAGTCACACACTCACTCTCACCCCGTCACACACTCACTCTCACCCAGTCACACACACTCACTCTCACCCAGTCACACACACTCACTCTCACCCAGTCACACACTCACTCTCACCCAGTCACACACTCACTCTCACCCAGTCACACACTCACTCTCACCCCGTCACACACTCACTCTCACCCAGTCACACACACTCACTCTCACCCAGTCACACACACTCACTCTCACCCAGTCACACACTCACTCTCACCCAGTCACACACTCACTCTCACCCAGTCACACACTCACTCTCACCCCGTCACACACTCACTCTCACCCCGTCACACACTCACTCTGACCCAGTCACACACACACTCTCCCAGTCACCCAGACACATACTCTCTCTCACCCCGTCACACACACACTCACACCCAGTCACACACTCTCTCTCACCCAATCACACACACTCTCACACCCAATCACACACTCTCTCACACACAGTCACACACACTCTCACACACAGTCACACACTCTCTCTCACCCAGTCACACACTCTCTCACACCCAGTCACACACACACTCTCACCAGTCAAACACACACACTCTCACCAGTCAAACACACACACTCTCACCCATTCACACACACTCTCACCCAGTCACACACTCTCTTGCCCAGTCACTCACACACTGTTGATCCACCTGACCCTGTTCGACCAATCAGAAACAACGCACCACTCTTCCGAATGTTCCTGTGCATTGTGGACATGTGACAACACCGCCCTAAACCAAACAGCTCTGAAATCTAATGTATAGGGAATTTCAGTTAGTACAGAGCTGCGCCCCCCTGAGGCCCCGGAGTCCTACCTGATGCTGTAGAGAACCGTTCCGTCTTTGGAGATTCGCAGCAACTTGTTGTCCGTGGTGACGTCATGGAAGTTGGCTCCTTTCTCGTTGGCGAAGAACAGGTCGGGTTTCCAGATGGAGTCGAGCATGGACGGGTCCAGGTCCAGAGACGGGTCGGGGTACTCGCTGTACGCCAGGCGCGGGTCGTTCCACTTCTGCCTCAGGAAGATATTCACTCTGTAATCCTGCAGAACCCGGCAGAGGAACCTTTAAGGAACACCGCAGCTCCCACAGTACCTACAGCAGCAGTCAGTCAGCGCCCTTACAATAACGCCTAGTGGCCTGGGTGTGTGAGAGGTTCTCAACCCTGATTAAAACATAGCCACCCCCAGGTAAAGGACCCGCTCTGTGGAGAATAAACCTGTTCCTTCAGGAACGTCAGAGCAGTCCGATTGCTTGACTCATGACTCATAGTGGCACTCATGAGTGGCACAGTTACTCTGAAAGTTAAGCAAGACATAATAAAAGTCCTGTGCTGAAGAGACATTTTAAAGGGATTTTTATTAAACTTTAAAAACATTTTTAAAATTTAATTTAGATAAAATATATACACTGTTATGATTCTCTGTTTTTAAACTCATAGCCGACAGCCAGGACCCTGGCACTAACCGGGAGAGAGAATCCCAGTTAATCCTGAAAGAGTGCGGTTAGTACTCGGACATGCAGCACTGCTCCATTAACATCGAGAATGTGGACGCTCTTGGTCTGGAAGTTTATTGGCGGGAAAATCCCTGACGAATATCCACAGACGTTCATAAACATAAACATAATTAGGATTAGATTTGGATGGAGGCTCATTTAGACGACGATCCACTGGAGATTATTTTGGGCTGGAGTTGATAACGTGATTGTGAAAGAGGAGAGCACAGAGACGACTGTTTACCCCCGAAGCGCTCTGCCTTTTTCTGAGGCATTATGCTAACGCTAATCAATCCGCTAAGAACCGGGCCCCAAGAAACCGGGCCCCCGAAGGGTCTCCAACAAATTACTGTGAATCACTCCCTGCCAGCCACTGTGTGAATCATTAACAGCAAAATAATTTGGGGAATGCGCATGTTAGCGTAAAGACAAACAATCAAACCCTGCCCTGAGCGGTTAGCATTAGCATTAGCCTTTTGATCCGTTTTCTCTAACGACCCGCCAATAGACCAGTGCAAGCTCAGTCATGTCTCATGAAAATGTGAAAAAGCAGAACACTTCAGAGGAAGTCTACACAACACTTTCTGTGAATACCATGTTCAAAATCTTTACAAATGTGTTATAACACAAAACATGTGTTTATTACACACTTTGTAAACACCGTTAAAGCTCCTCTGCACAAAGCCCCGTGGGGTTAGATGTTGTTTGTTATTTTTAGGATTATTTACACGTTTTTAAAAATCTCTGGAAACAGCAGGAATCAGACAAGTCTGGAATTAGCCTGAGCCAATCACAGGCCAGTATGCTAAATCATTCTAATATATGCTAATTAGGGGACTGCAGACAAACGCAGGGCTGAGAATGTATCTGTGGTGTTGGGACCATTAGCTGTTTTCCTAAATGTGCTGATAGACGTCCAGAGAGTCGTGTGCTGGTGGTGGAACCTCTAGACACCAGGCTGGTGATTGTTTAAGGTGGACGTTAAGGACGTCTAAACTCACTGGGAAAAATAAACACAAACTGTTCCTCGTGCAAAATTTACAGCAGCCAGTGCTTATTTTTTCCAATATTTTGAACAAGGTCAAGTTCAAGTTCAAGGACGTGCGCTGGACTCTGAGACAGAAGAGATGGCGTCCACAGAAAGTGTTAGCGGACAGATTTAGTAGCTGATGTTAGCGATAAGTTAGCGGATGGCGGAGGGTCGGAGATGAAGTGGTTGGGGGGTTGTGGGGGAGAGGGAGGGCTACTCGCGAGGCCTAACTCACCATGGTGGTCTCTGCTATAGAACCAAAGCTGTTGATAAATATGTTGCAGGTGACGTTAACGGGGGGACCTGCAGGTAGGGGGCGATATAAACCATACATTTACATTTCTTTAATGAGTGTCAGGTGAAGGTGGGCCGGCGGAAGGCTTACCATTGTAGTCTCGGTCACGGAGCCGAAACTGTTGATAAAAATATTGCAGGTGACGTTTACTGGAGGACCTGCAGAGACGGAACGAGACGGAATGGAGACATGCTGCAAGGAATGATCTCTTCCTGAGGAGCTCATCTTAAACCCAGAGTGTCTTGGAAGTCCCTCACTCTGAGAACGCTCTGAGAACATCTGAGAGTACTTCAGGTTCTGGGGGTGTGGGTGTGTGTGTGTGTGGGGTGTTCTGCTGGTGTGAGGTGATTTTATCTCTGAGAGAAAGTGTCTGACTCATTTGGCTGGTGGAATACAGACCTCCACATGGTTCTGCATGGTTCTACAAGGTTCTGTTTGGTTCTCAGGGGAGCCACGTTATGTGTTGGTGGAAAAACAAAATCCACCTTCCCTGTATTTTCCCAATTCTTTCTCCAGATTTTCAACTTGATTCTGGAATTGAAGAATTTTTTCTGGAAGAGAGTCAGACTCTTTGACTCTCGGAGGAAAATCGTTCCGAAGCGGATCGGCGTTAGGGAACAGGAGCTCGTCTGGATTTAAGGAGTTTCCTCTGAGTAAAAGATCATTCCTTGCAGCGAAGAGAAGTCCAAAACTCTCCGACTTGATCCTGAAAAACAGTTTGTTTATCAAAGAACAAACAATTTAACCCTTTACATCCCCATCAACAAACATCTCAGAGTGATCCGTCCCTCCCTGATTCCACTTCACCCTCTGAAACAGCCACTACGCTGACCCCTACAGGCCTGGATGTGTATAAGAGTCTCCAAACTACGGTCAGATATCAGCAACGTGTCCCTCACTGTTTACTGTCTTCACTTTCTGTGAGGGGCTTTTAGAGGAGGACGCCTGGTTCCATTCACCTCCACTGTCCCCTGTCCCCCACTGTTTACTGTCCTCACTTTCTGTGAGGGGCTTTTAGAGGAGGACGTCTGGTTCCATTCACCTCCACTGTCCCCTGTCCCCCACTGTTTACTGTCCTCACTTTCTGTGAGGGGCTTTTAGAGGAGGACGCCTGGTTCCATTCACCCCCACTGTCCCCTGTCCCCCACTGTTTACTGTCCTCACTTTCTGTGAGGGGCTTTTAGAGGAGGACGCCTGGTTCCATTCACCTCCACTGTCCCCTGTCCCCCACTGTTTACTGTCCTCACTTTCTGTGAGGGGCTTTTAGAGGAGGACGCCTGGTTCCATTCACCCCCACTGTCCCCTGTCCCCCACTGTTTACTGTCCTCACTTTCTGTGAGGGGCTTTTAGAGGAGGACGCCTGGTTCCATTCACCCCCACTGTCCCCTGTCCCCCACTGTTTACTGTCCTCACTTTCTGTGAGGGGCTTTTAGAGGAGGACGCCTGGTTCCATTCACCCCCACTGTCCCCTGTCCCCCACTGTTTACTGTCCTCACTTTCTGTGAGGGGCTTTTAGAGGAGGACGTCTGGTTCCATTCACCTCCACTGTCCCCTGTCCCCCACTGTTTACTGTCCTCACTTTCTGTGAGGGGCTTTTAGAGGAGGACGCCTGGTTCCATTCACCCCCACTGTCCCCTGTCCCCCACTGTTTACTGTCCTCACTTTCTGTGAGGGGCTTTTAGAGGAGGACGTCTGGTTCCATTCACCCCCACTGTCCCCTGTCCCCCACTGTTTACTGTCCTCACTTTCTGTGAGGGGCTTTTAGAGGAGGACGCCTGGTTCCATTCACCCCCACTGTCCCCTGTCCCCCACTGTTTACTGTCCTCACTTTCTGTGAGGGGCTTTTAGAGGAGGACGTCTGGTTCCATTCACCCCCACTGTCCCCTGTCCCCCACTGTTTACTGTCCTCACTTTCTGTGAGGGGCTTTTAGAGGAGGACGCCTGGTTCCATTCACCCCCACTGTCCCCTGTCCCCCACTGTTTACTGTCCTCACTTTCTGTGAGGGGCTTTTAGAGGAGGACGCCTGGTTCCATTCACCCCCACTGTCCCCTGTCCCCCACTGTTTACTGTCCTCACTTTCTGTGAGGGGCTTTTAGAGGAGGATGTCTAGTTCCATTCCCCTCCACTGTCCACTGCTCTGACGCCGGAAGATTCTGTAGAACCAGAACCCCCTTCATTTCTGTCTCACAGCTCAGGTTTGAGAAGCTGGAGATAGTCCTGGGAGCAGTAGCTGTGCTGTGTGTGGTTTGGACCGTGGCCTTCTGGATCTGTGTAAACACTGCGCCCTCTATTTGACACTTTCCAGAGTTGTTTAGATTTAGTTTCTGTCCATAAACATCAATAGGTCAATGTACCAATCCTCTCTGGAACCATTTAGGAACCAATTTACGGTGCCACATCAATCAGATCCCAACAAATGAACCCATAATATTCTCAGTGCTCCGGCTTCCTGAGACCCGTCCATTAGACGTGACCTCTGTATAACCTGGCTGACCTTCTCCTCGGCGCTGCCCGCTGTGTGTGTATCAATAAAATCCATGTAGTGCTCAGGAATGAAGGTGACAGTGCCTCCCTGGTGAGTCCTGACGTATCTGAAATCTGTTGGACCTGAGGAGACTGAACCGTTATATCTTTTCTTCTAAAGAGAGACGAGACCCCCACCGCCCCCCAGCGCCAAACCCCGCAGGTCTCCGAGGATCTGTTCTTCAGGAATTACTGCAGGAACATGACGGGAGTGAAGGGTGGAGTTTTCTTAAACGTGAGACAGATGGGAATGCTCCTTCACTCCCATTGAAGCTGGAGTTGGAGGTGGGTGGTGAAGGGGCCGTGTGGAGAGTGAGGGAACATCGGCTCTCCCAGCCGGAGCCTGGCGTTCCCAGGTTTCAGTCAGAGAACAGCAGGGCAGTGAGCTGCTCTCCTGCGTTATTAATATTACATGCCTCTGTGTTAATATTTGCCTCTGTGTGCAGAAACAGCTCAGTAAACAAATCTGGGTCATGAGTTCTGATCAGAGCCGGAGCTGCAGCGAGGGGCTTTTAGAACCCGGTTCTGAGGATGGGATGCTGATCGGTCGGTTGGTCAGTAGGGATGTGTCAGACGGCCAGCTGGGAATTCTGGAACAGGAGTGGGTGTGATTCCGAGGTCAGGGATGAGCGACTGTGGAGGTGGAGGTGTGTTGGAACCAAACCCAGAGTGACACGAGCGTCCAGAAATCAACAGAGCCAAGACCCGAGGCCAGAACTGACCCTCTGTTTATCAAACCCACACCGCCTGCCAAACTGTGTGTGTGTGTGTGCTGGTGTGTATCCTGGTATTTAACAAATTCCGTGTTTCTTATCTTCCCCACAGCAGCTTCTCTCTTTGTTTGTTTTTAATAAACGTCCAGCATCGCGTCCCGAGGGAAACAGCACGCTCCAGAACCACGTCCAGTTCTGTTCTGGGTTTGACTCTCCACGGATCGCCCTGGACCTGCTCATTAAAGAGGTCCATATCAGCAACACTACCCTCTCTCTAATGAGCTGCTGATGTTAGCACGTAGCTGGTAGCGTTATTGATACAGAGCTCGGTGACCAGCTGCTGATTCAGAGCACGGCGCTCAGTGGAGAATCGAACACTGAAGCCCCACCCACAACTCCTTATATGGACACGAGGCCTCAGTGCGGACTGACCACCTGACGGAGGTGAACTAACAACTGCTGCCACTCCCAAATACGCAACTCTCTGTACGCAGGACTTCTCTCTGATGGAAAAGGTTCAACTCCCTCATGCCACTTCCCACATTAACCCTTTCAGCTCCTGCTGCAGTACACGGCTCACACATTAGTGTTCACTGAATAATTCACAGCGGAGGGAGGTAAAGTCTCAAGGTTAAACTCAGGAATAATCCACACGTTCTGTCGTTCCTTCTGAGAAAACAAAGTCTAAATAAACCTCCTTCAGTGAAAACGCTGTAATTACTCGCTGTACCTTTAAAGTTTGGTCGGATCCGGGCGTCGTAGCCGGACGTCTTGCCCATCAGCTTGTCGAGGAAATCCGAGGGGGACATGCCTCTGGACGAGGAACGTTCATTCTCCTTCGCCAACAGCACCCTGTAATCACAGAGGGGTGGGGGGCAGGGGGTTCATTTACAGACAGTTACTTTAATATTACTACAACTCAGCCATATTACACCCACAAACATACACACACACACACACACACAGAGCAGTATGAGTTCTCTCTCTCTCTGTCTCTTCCCCCCCGTCTCTCTCGCTCCGTGTTCTTTCTCTCTCTCTGTTTTCTCTCTCTCGCTCTGTATTCTCTCTCTCCCACTCTCCCTTTCTCTCTCTGTGCTCTCTGTGTGTTCTCTATCTGTGTGTTTGTTTCACTCTCTCTTGTGTTCTTTCTCTCTCTCTCTGTCTGTCTCTCTGTGTTCTCTCTCTCTCTGTTCTTTTTCTCTCTGTCTCTCTCTCTGTCTCTCTCTCTGTGTTCTCTCTCTCTATGTTCTCTCTCTCTCTATCTTTGTGTGCTCTCTTTCTCTCTGTCTCTCTCGTTCTGTGTTCTCTCTCTCTATGTCTCTCTCTCTGTTTGCTCTCTGTGTTCTTTTTTCTCTCTCTCTGTGTTCTCTCTGTCTGTCTCTCTGTGTTCTCTCTCTCTCTGGTCTTTTTCTCTGTCTCTCTCTGTGTCTCTCTCTCTGTGTTCTCTCTCACTCTCTTTCTCTGGTCTGTCTCTCTGTGTTCTCTCTCTATCTTTGTGTGCTCTCTTTCTCTCTGTCTGTGTTCTCTCTTTCACTCTCTCTCTCTCTCTCTCTCTGAGGCTGGTGCTGAAAGTCTCTGTTTTCTCTCTCTCACTCTCTGTCTCTCTCTCTCTGTGTTCTCTCTCTCTGTTCTCTCTCTCTCTATCTTTGTGTGCTCTCTTTCTCTCTGTCTCTCTCGTTCTGTGTTCTCTCTCTCTATGTCTCTCTCTCTGTTTGCTCTCTGTGTTCTTTTTTTCTCTCTCTCTGTGTTCTCTCTGTCTGTCTCTCTGTGTTCTCTCTCTCTCTGGTCTTTTTCTCTGTCTCTCTCTGTGTCTCTCTCTCTGTGTTCTCTCTCACTCTCTTTCTCTGGTCTGTCTCTCTGTGTTCTCTCTCTATCTTTGTGTGCTCTCTTTCTCTCTGTCTGTGTTCTCTCTCTCTCTCTCTTTCTCTCTCTCTCTCTCTGAGGCTGGTGCTGAAAGTCTCTGTTTTCTCTCTCTCACTCTCTGTCTCTCTTTCTCTGTGTTCTCTCTCTCTCTTTCTCTCTCTCTCTTTCTCTCTCTCTCTCTCTGAGGCTGGTGCTGAGAGTCTGTTTTCTCTCTCTCTCTGTCTCTCTTTCTCTCTTTCTCTGTGTTCTCTCTTTCACTCTCTCTCTCTCTCTCTCTCTGAGGCTGGTGCTGAGAGTCTGTTTTCTTTCTCTCTCTGTCTCTCTTTCTCTGTATTCTCTCTTTCACTCTCTCTCTCTCTGAGGCTGGTGCTGAGAGACTGTGGGGGGAGGGAGGTAGGAATAAAGGAAAGAGATAAAAATGCAGAGAAGCGCGAGCTTGAGATGAACAGCTCCGTCAAAAACGGCAGAATCTTAGCACTGTGGGAGAACCTTAAAGAAAGAGAACCCAGCTGCAGGAGGGAACCAGAGATGGAGGAACCAGATTCAGAACACCAGGAATCAAAGGAGAACCACAGAGTCTAAAGAACGCCATGAGGTTCTATAGCAGCAGAGACACTGTACAGGGTTCTATAAACAGTGTTCCTCAAATAGAACCATGGTGGGAAAGGATTGGTGAGTTCTAAAGGTTTGTCTCTGAGTGCGAGGAACCCAAACTGATGTGGGTTCTGTTGATCACAGACCCTCAGACAGACCCCCATCGTCCACTGGAGACACTGAGGACTGAGGACGCACAGGGTTCCTCCTGGAACATGAGCTTTACTCCGAGGTCATTTCCAAAGAGAGATCAGATTACACTGAGAACAGAGGAACCATGTTCTCCAGATCAATGAGGCTCAGACCATCAGACCCTCACAGCAATGTGTACACACATATATATATATATATTTACATGTAGATAGATTTAACAGCTGATCACACCCACCACTCCGACTCATCCCAGAGGAACTCCAGAGAACACAGTTCCACTGTTCCACACACCAGAGGAACTCCATCACTCCAGAGAACACAGTTCCACTGTTCCACACACCAGAGCAACTCCATCACTCCAGAGAACACAGTTCCACTGTTCCACACACCAGAGGATCTCCATCACTCCAGAGAACACAGTTCCACTGTTCCACAGCCCAGTGCTTGGGGTCTATACCCTGCTCATGTGCAGCTGCTCCAGAGTGGGAGCTCTGGTTCAGAATGGTTCAGAAACCGTATGAAAACTGTCAGAGTCTCTGAGGTTTTCAGAAGGTTCTACTGGGTTCTGCTGAGTTTAAATGTTCTAACAGTTGTATTAGATTTGTTATTGGTTCTGATTGTAATGGTTCTAATGGTTTGTACTGGGTTTCTGCCGGT